>NC_143012.1:46169564-46379564 GCF_055824585.1 Amblyomma mixtum | reverse complement strand
TAATGAAATATCAAGGCCCTGAACGAAACCGGCCTAGCTGATTTTTGGAAGTTTGACTCGTAACCGTTACAGCACCCAAGCACATTTTTTTTTGCGGTGAGCTAAGTGAGCGCGCAGAATTTTCTGCAGGCGTGTAACATCCTGTAGAATTGCAGGGTTCACCAATTTCCGCGTGGCTGGGGCCACTTGTTTTTGGTCTTGCATATCTAGTACAAAAATTTCACTCAGCCTCAATTCTGATTGGTTATCAGCGCCCATGTGATATGGGGGCAATAAAAACAAATTCCGATTGGATCACTCCTACGGATGTCGTTAGAGAGTTTCCCCACACACCTTGGATGGATCGCGTGCCCGAAATTATCCTTATGGAGTAATAAGCTGGTTATTTGGCACTGTCATCTTTGCTCCGCGAACCGAAAAAGCTTTTCACACTGACAATTTCAACTCTGATCTCGACTTCTTACAGTACATCAGCAACAACTTGCTTCGCGTCGGGTCTGCCGGCCTTGAGTGGCGCAAACTACAGAGTGTACTGTAATGCATTTGTTTATTTGGATATTCCGACACCATGACGGATTTTTTAGCCTTTCTTTTATTCCTGATAAGATGACAATCGTGAGTTACAGTCCTACATTAGTCTTTAAAAATAGGCTTATAAAAAAGGTGAGCGCGAGCTCCTTACATGAAAGAAAAAGAATTGGGTGGTGTGCACTTGATGGGTAACGGGATCATGAGTGGCATTTTACCCGCATTGCTCGAAAACAAATATATCCTATCTATCTTACTGGCATTCGCGTATGGGTTGGTAACGTGGAGGCTAACGAACAAGGTTCAGTTTAAATTGAAGACAACACAGCGACCTATGAAATATAAATGAAAGGTGTAACGTTAGGAGAGAAGAGTGGGTGAGAGAACAGACGTTAGTTGGTGACAGCTTAGTCAAAATGAACAAGAAGAAAGTAGCATGACCAGGACATTTATTGCGAATGGAAGAGGACCAATGCTGTTTAAGGGTAACGGACTAGATTTCAAGAGAACGCAGTCGTAGTAAGGGGCGGCAGAGGGTTATCTGGGCTGATGAGATTAGGAAGTCTGTGGGTATAGGGAGGCCGCAACTGGCACAGGAGTTCGTTTACTGGAGTCATTGTCGCCCTGCAGTGGACATAGTCAGGTTGATAAGGATGATGATGGCTTCAGACTTCGTATGTAAAAGCAAATAATATTCCAGAAATGCGACAGCAGCTGAATCATCACCCTAAGGCAGCCACAAATATTTCATCAGCGAGACTGAAAAGAGTACTTCTCAGGTGGTTAAAAGCTGAGAATTATGTGGAATGCTAGGAATCACATTATTGCCGTCATTTTAACTGTGGATGGCACTAGTTGTGTTCTCGGAAAGTAATTAAATCTGGGGAGGATGTAAAACTAGCGTGCAACCTCTGTCGCGGAGAAAAAAAGTGCAATATAAAGATTGTGCGCATTAATTTATGGCCGCCAATGAAATATAACGAGAGTTTCGATGACCTTTCACTCTTTACGTATTATAATGATATTAACTGTTCACGTTTTGTTAAAGACCGTCTGACATTTGTTGGTTCACGGCCTTTGAAACTCTTGATTAGCTGGACTAGCTTTGCAAATGAAGAGCCTCTTTAGAAACCTCCGGCATTTTTAAATCCCAAACATTGGCAAAAATTTCAGAAGTCATGCTCGTACACCTCTTTGTAATTCTGATCATAGAAAAAGCGCTATCAAAGGGCGAACAGCCGAAATGACGGGGAGGTCAGATATCTGAGGCGACAGTTTTGCTAGCTCTGTACGTCTTCTGCAGAAATTATTGCGGTATAAAAAACAAACGCATCAATTACGCATTTTATTTCGCGGTTATGACCGCTTGTGCTGCTTGTGAAGAGAGCGGTTAATGAATGGATGGTTTGTGAAGCTTCTGTCCCTTATGAAAAAAGTTGTATGATGCATAAACTCATGCAGTTTATCATACAAATGTCATACAATTATTATGCAAATCTTACAACATTATACAAATGTCATACAATTCTGCAAAATCGCACAGTCTCTACACACATGTCATATAATATCATACAGATTGTATGATATTTCTATGACGAAACCTCTATGAGGTTATTGCATCATACAACATTTTTTCAGCATGGCTATGGTGGAGTTAGGTCGATGGGTGGTGGATGCCACTTCTGGGTAATAAACACAGGTAGGGATGTTGGGCCAGGGTATCGAGGGAGGCGGTGGGCGGAAGGTTAGCAGCCGTCTAGCTACGCGGTGCATTTGGAAGGTGGTCGGTGAGCGCACTTTTGGAGAGTGCAGGCAGTGTATGATGGCTTCTCGCCTTGGCTCGAGGCTTCTACAGATGTCGCAATTCTGGAAATGTGGCAATTGTTTCGCAGTCAAAATTGGTATGAATGTAGATAGTTGAATTGAAATCCGCCGGATTATACGAAGAAAATTTAGTAGGAAAAGAATGATGCACCGCAGTTCTCACCTTTCCAGCTGAGGCAGCCAAAGCAGTTGTGCTCTAGTCTGGAATGAGATGATTCGAAAGACTGCGCGCTAACTCTAACCTTCGCAGAAATTTAAACTAGCATAAACATAACTAAGAGGTTAAACAACGAGGAAATACTTGCGCTTACCAATATTTTCTAATATATTTAACTCCAGAACAGTCAGAGACAGATATCTGAAAAACATATTTGCGCACATGGTCCGTTCCTGAAACGTGTGCGAATATTTTGCAGGATTAACATATTCAAGTACCACGTCTTCCCTAAGACAATATATGAGTGGAATAATCTTCCAGCGGAGACTGTCCTTGGGGGCTCTTCATCTGTTATCTCAGATCTTACATATGTGCTGTTTGTGTTAGCTTAACAACTGCTTCTTGCAACTGCCTGCTATTCCAGTTTCCGTGATGATTGAAAGATGTGAGCATCATGTTAAACACTTGCATACGCCTTTTTTTGTTTTTACTCTTCGTCTCTCGCAACTAAATTGATATTGCCATCTATGCTCCCATATTGTTTCTTCCCCTCCCCCTCCCCCCAACCATACCGATAGCGCCCATAAGGGCACTGTAGGTATGGAATCAATAAAAAAAATGCCGACGATAACGTTACTTCCCAATGCGAAGTTTGAGCGTAGCTCATCAGCTGTCACAGCTTTTCGATAGATTGAGGCAAAGAATTCGAGCAAGACATGTGTGCAACTACAGGCAAATTGCTATTTTTCACACATTTTCCTTCTTCAAGAAACACTCCATTAACGGTTGTTGATTGCCATGAAGGAAGCTTTGTGGCCGGAGAAATAGATAGATATAGGCTCGACTTTCTGCACCAATTCCTGCTTCTCATAGACGAGGTCTATACAAGTATTTCGCGAGGTTGTAACAGCCGTGGGTCTCACCCAGGGTAGCCCCCAACATCACGATGACACGCTGGAGAATAGTTCAAAACTCAAAATTCACATAATGGACGAAGGCTTACACGGTAGAGTCCCTGAGCCGCATCATGCTTCGCCGCCAAACGGCCCAAAAGTAATAGGAAAGACGAAGGCTTTACTGCCGGGCGGATCAAAACATAATTTACAGATGGAGAGCTGGCTAAAGGTTAACACTGCATGAAGGAAGATTACCCAGTGGAGCGAATGAATATCACGATGTCGCACTCGATTGCGGGTCGAAAGTCAAAACTGCGTTTACAGAAGAAGACTCCGCTTCCTTCGAGTGCCCTCTACGGACAGCCTTGTGTGTTTCAGTAAACAGTCTGGGCGTACCTTCGGCTTGGAAGGAGCCAGCAAACGAGCCGTTTTTTTTAGCGCCTTCTTATACTGTAGCCTTTCTGCTGCACCCTTCAAAATATGATTATAACACAATGGCGACGTCAAAGATGAAATGCTGACTTTAGGACGCACCGAGGTCATTGATGGTATTACAGAGAAGTACCAAGCTTATGTGGAGCAGAAAAAATTTTCCTCTGCCAACGATGTTCCGCAAGAAGATGATGGCGTGTGTCCTATTGCGGAAATTTCATGGCAACTCTGCATGCTATTGCCCTTTCGGAGTCATGTCTTGTTCTGTGCGCTGAAGGGTTGTGTACTGCGTTATCCGGCGGAGAAAAGTTTAGAAAGGTGGATTTGCGAGATGCGTATCAGTCAATTTCTTTCGTAGTGGAGAGCCTCAAGTTTGTAGCGATTAGTACATGTTAGGGCCTTTTTAATTAACCTCGACATCGTTGCCGTACTGAATTTTTATGATTATAGACTGTTGCTCTTGTGTAACGTTGAGCCCACCTGACATATCGATAACATTTCCTCTCTGGCTCGCTTGCATCACTCTCATTCACTAGATTTACACGGTCACAAATTTTACTAGGATTACCAAATACAAGAACAGACTACCTCCTTCAAAGGGTTAGTTATTAAATGCCATTTTTACTAAATGGTTAACTGGAGCTAGCGGTAGCTTCACTGGAATTATTGTCTGCTCTCTTCGCAGTATTATTGCTCATTAGACTCATTACAAATACAGCAACTGCTATTGTACGAAGTGCTTTCGGCCCCTATTTATTGTCGGACGCTTAGCCGCCTATAGCGTTTTTCATTTCTTATAATTCCTTGTATTTTACTTGACTGCCACATGATTGTTTATATTGCTTATTGCATTGTTGTACACTAAGCATGATCTCTACTGAAAAAATCTCAATAGAGTCATGTAATGCATTTCACATCCTCTGCCACTGTCGCCTGAAAAAGAGGTCAGAACCTCGTCAAGCGGAGTGCCGATTTTAAGGCGAAAGCCTTTAATGGCTCATATTGTTGTCCGTCTCTTAACAAAGCGTGCTACACGCGCTTAACTCGAAACTAAAGAAGATAGAAGAAAACCAATTGCTGATTCAGATAATTTTCTTTTTTCATTGCTACCTCGCTCTTGTGAATTGCTATTTTATGCTGCGTCGTGTGTTCACTTGTATGCCTTGTATATATTATTGCTTTTTTGCGTCTTTTTCCCTGAATATCACTTCACGAATTGTACTCCCTGATATGGTCATTTCTTGTGTTTTTGCGTTTTTCTTTTTTCTTTTTTTCTTTTTTTTTACTTTCTAGTATTAATGCCTTACGTTAAGTTTTACTCATGTTATTTCCTTAAGTGTACCTTTGTGGCCTTTCATTACTACAGTTGTTCCTGTTTCATGTTTTGCTGCTTACTCTGTAACCCCCCTTACACAATGCCCCTATGGGGCCTGTAAGGTATTTTTAAATAAATAAAATAAATAAATAAAAGAGGAAAAAATGAACCTAGAAGCCATGTTTGATGATTGTAGAATAATTAACTAATTAATTATAGGCAAAAATGTCGAAGTTGCGTTGAAATAGCGCGGACCTCGATATAGTCATGGGAACGATGTGACGTCACATCTACCGGGTGTCGTCACGGCATAGTGAAAATTGTCACAGAATGGTCGAAAAAACATCCAATTTGTGTCAAATGATATGAAAAAGTGTGTAATTAAGAGCAAATAACACTTGCGATCCCCGAAAGATGTATAATTTGGGTATCGATATAGCCACGGGAATGGTGTGACGTCACATTCACCGGAAGTCGTCACGGCATAGTGAAAATTGTAACAGAATGGTCGAAAAAACGTCCAATTTGTGTCAAATGAGATGAAAAAGTGTGTAATTAAGCGCAAATAACACTTGCGATCCCCGAAAGATGTATAATTTGGGTATTGATATAGCCACGAGGATGGTGTGACGCCACGTTTACCGGAAGTCATCACGGCATAGGGTCCTCGGCTTTCGCCTCTCAACACTTTAGTTGCCAAAGCGTCCTCGCAATTATTTTTGTCGCTTTCTCTAGCAAATTCTGTCTGATGGAAATAAACATTATCTATTGTGTGCGCCACCCTTAAATTCGGTAATACAGCGGTTAGATAAAGAAGTCTGTAACGCAAAAGGTATCTTCCTGGCAACGATTAAGGCCAACCACCCAGAGAGAGAGAGAAACGTTTAAAGCATAGAACGACTGGGTGGGTCTTCATTCTAGTAGCCCCATTGGCTTTTGCAGCCGCTCTTGTCCGGTTCATCAGAGAAGGCTGGTCTTCGAATGGATGGAGGGATGTATAGGAGCGCCCCCTTTGAAACGGTGTGGTGGCAAATGCCACCATGCTCAGCTTTTCTTTCTTTATTATTTTTTGTTCAACTGCTTTGTCAATTCTCATTAAGATTCGCCATCTTCTTTGCCTCCGGTTTCCTACACTTCTAAGCTTATGCCACATCTCTGCTTTTCAGCCACCAATCCTCCAATCGCTTTTTGCTAACTTCTACAGCAGATTTATTTGCATGACTATTGATATCTTTAAACCCTAGGGCCTTCATAAAATTTGTGTATCAAGTAGCCCTCTGTGCCCGACATGTGGTGTGCGCGAAGATATTGAACACTTGATTTGCCACTGCCAAATCTTTAATACTCATCGCAAGGCACTGTTAGGTGCTTTAGGACTTCGTCAGGACGACCCCGTGCATCTGTAGCATGTCCTTGGACCCTGGACTGATGCAACTTCGGCTGAGCGAGGGACAAAAGCTTTCTTAGTTTTTCTAAGGGACACGGGTTTAGAGGACATACTTTGATAGTCATCTAAGGGACACGGTTTTAGTGGAAATACTTTGATAATCATTGTGTGTGTGAGAGTGCGTGAGTGTTGAGTATGTTTGATGTCACTTTTTTTTTCACCCTCTTCTTTCATCCTCACCTGGAGTAGCATGCCAGGCCTATAACCAGGCAGACCTCTACATTATCCATTAAAGTCTCTTTCCTTCCTAGGGCCTCCGGAAGAGTCACTGTGCCTGCATCGACATCCGGATGGATACCATCACATTTGAGTATGAGGTGTTCAATTGTTTCCACAGATCGACCACACACTGCACATGTGTCTTCTTCGTTAAGTTTCTTTTTGTAGCTGCGCGCTCCCTGGCCTAGCTTCAAAAAGTAGGGCACTGCCTCTTGAGTTATCATAGAAAAATTCTTTCCAGATCTGCCTTTTCTAGTATCGATATAGCTGTACACTATGGTTCTTTTCCATTGAATTAATCCCATTTTTAACTTCCGCGTTTTTAACCTGTCGTTTAATGCTCTTTCTCCGCCCTCATGACCGGCAGACTTACTGGTTAGTTTTCTAGTTCTCTTCCGCCACTGTGAGTCAACGCTCTTTCTGTATAAATATTTAAATACCTTACCTGCCCACCTGTTATCGTCCCATTTCCTCAGCCGTTCTTCCTATAGTATTTTACTCTTAGCTTCCCGTGCTTCGAACGATGCCCAGCCCATATCCCCTTGTACTGCCTCGTTCGGTGTTTTGCCGTGGGCACCTTGTGCTAATCTTCCAACAGCTCTCTGATTTACGTCTAATCTCGACTGTACTTATTTCTGTCCTTAAGCACAGACCGCATTGCCGAAAGTAAGCCCGGCACCATTATTCCTTTGCAAATACCTCTTAGTACTTCATAATTGTTGTACCCCCATAATGCCCCATGTTTCATTATCCCGGCATCTCTTCGTCCTTCTGCCCTAAGAGGCTGTTCATGCTTTTCCGTGTATATCTCCCTTCGTTTAGCCATATCCCGAGGCATTTGTATTCGGCCGCTTTGTGTATTTCGTGGCCTTGTATTGTAAGCACCTGATCAGTCGTATCGTTGAAAATCATCACACCTGACTTAGTTGCGCTAAAACTGAATCGTAGAGCGTCTCCTTCGTCTTCACAACAATTAACCGAAGTTTGTAATTCTTCCTGGCTATCTGCTCACAGTACAATATTGTCCGCATACATTAAACCCGGTAGTCGCTGCTCAACTACATTTCCGCCTAATCTGTACGACAGATTATAACCTAGATTACTTTCTTCTAGCCTTCTTTCCATATTTACCACATAAAGCACGAACAGCAGCGGTGATAGAGGACAACCTTGCCTTAATCCTTTGTGCACCCCCACAGTTGTGGTACTTTTTTTCCCTTCCCATGCAATTTCAACTTTATTTTCTCGGTAGATTTCCTGTACAAAATCAATTACCTCATGACCGATACCTAACTCTTTTAATATGCTCCACAGGAGTTTCCTGTTCACGTTATCGTATGCACTGCTTATGTCCAGAAAAGCTAAATAAAGAGGTCTGTTTTCCGCCTTAGTTATTTCTATGGATTGGGTAAGCAAGAACAGGCTATCATCTAAGCGCCTACCCCTTCTGAACACATTCTGAAGTTCACAGAGTATCCGATTACCTTCTACCCATGACTGCATTTTTAACTGCACCGCCTGCATTGCCAGCCTGTACATAACAGATGTTATCGTAATCGGACGGAAGGATTTTATGTTCATCTTATCTCCTTTCCCTTTGTAAATGAAATTCATTTTACTCTGTTTGCAGCTGTGCGGATTTTGCTTATTTTTTATGACTGTCTCCAATGGTTTTATCAGCGCTTCCTTGCTTCTTGGGCCAAGTTCATTAATCAGCTTATTTAGAATTTCGTCTATCCCTGCGGAGGTGGTTTTAGGAATATTTGCTTCCGCCTTTTTCCAGGTAAGACTAGTCAGTTCTAAGCTGTTCTGTATTTTGCTGTCCTGTGTTGCCGCCTCACTTGGGGAGATTACCCCATTGTCGTTGCTAAAAGACGTAGCTATAAATGACGTAATGTAGTTCACAGCATCGTTTCGCTTTAAACATTTTCCCTCAGCATCTTTAATCTGTTCCTGCTTTCTTTAATTTGTTTTTTCCAACCAGCTTATATGGTTCCAGAATTTTCTTGGCCCCCCTTTATTTGCCTCGCGAACTTCAGCCAGCCATTGATCAGAGGATTTATCATTTATCATGTGAGCTGGACAGCGCCACCTCATGATCAATTTTTGGGTTATTGATGTGGAGAAGACACCTGTTTTCGACATTGCCGTCTTCTTCATTAAAAATCAGAGGACTAAAGTGCTAATGTGTTCTTGCACAAATATGTTAAGTTTGCATGTTCTTTCTTATGTTCGTGTTCATCCTAATTTTATAATAGGACTAAAAACACGTGTTTTTGTATTCAAAACTCTGGTTTTATTTATTCCATCCTTTTCCTCCCCATTGCTTGGGGTTTTGTCTCAGTGCGGTGGCCGGGGACCATACGCAAGGAAGACGTCCCAGACCTCCGCTAGAGGGGTGGCGCTGTACGCAGATACAATCATTACCACAACGCTGTCCTACTCTTCTTCCATCATCGCACTAAAGAGAACAGGAAAGAATATACGTGTTACCAAGGAAATGCAAATAAACACAAAAATTTAATGTGTTTCTCTTCAGCTGAGTTTTCTCCTAAGACGATCATGGACAAGGGGAGTTAGTGAAATTTCTTTCTTGGCATGCATATTTGCATTGATTTCTATTATGTGGAGACTATGAATGCACTTTCAAATGGGAGAGTAACCGAATTTGCACATGGCTATCCTATGAATCAGTTTTATGGTTTGTTTTGGTTTAGGGGGGTTTATCGTCCCAAAAAAACTCAGGCTATCAGGGACGCCGTAGTGAAGGGCTCCGGAAATTTCCAGCAACTGGGGTCCTTCAACGTGCACAGACTTCGCGCAGTACACGGGCCCCTACAATTTCGCCTCCATCGAAATTCGGCCACCGCGGCCGGGACCGACCCCGCGTCTTTCGGGCCAGCAGCCGAGCGCCGTAACCACTGAGCCACCGCGGCGGGGCGAATTAGTTTTATGCGACGTCACACAGAGCTCATCCCTTCGTTTGGCGACGTGCTATCTCACCACAGGGTTGATGCCAAGTGCCATGTTACATGATCACACATGGTGCTTGATGAGGCACCTGACAGGGAATGGCACTTGATGTGTGGTTATGATAGAGCTATGCAGCGATGTCCTAGAGGTAGAGCATCCGTCTCTCGTGCAGGACCCGAATTCGGATCCCAGCGCCTTCCACTTCTACCCCGAGAAAAAATAAATTAGTGTCGATGGCGTTGCACAACGAGTCCAGGGGTGCGGCCTAATCTCTTTGACGAGAACCGAATAAGCGCTGTCTTACCATACCGCGATTTGGGCACCTTGGTGTAATTGGCCACGACTTCCTTTATCAATACACCAAATAACCGTCGGCTCTCAGTCCCCAGCGGCAGTGCAGCAACTGACCAAGGTGGCAGTCAAACCTGTGACGCTGCGCAGGGTGCTAGGAATCTCTGACTCTGGACAGGCCGCCATTGGAAACTGAACCTGGCAACGTTTAACACTGGAACCTCATCCAGTGAGGCTAGCTTAGCAGTGCTGTTCGAGGAATTAGCTGGTGTTAAATGGGATGTCTTAGGGCTTAGTGAGGTTAGGAGGACAGGTCATATGGTATGGTACTTGGAACTATGGTATTTTGGATTAGCGGACAGAGAGAACTAGGTGTGGGATTCCTCATCAAACAGGATATGGCTGGGAACATAGTGGAATTCCACAGTATTAATGAGAGGGCGGCAGGTATCATACCTAAGCTTAATTAGAGGCGCAAACTAAAAATGGCACAGGAATATGAACCTCTATCCACCAGTATTAATCGGACCGTGCAAAGCTTCTATGAAGACATTAAATCGGGAATAAGGAAATCAAAAACACAGTGCACTGTACTGATGGGCAACTTCAGTGACAAGGTAGGAAAGGCGCAAGCTGAATACCAGGCAGTGGACCACTAGAGCGTAGGCTCTAGAAACACCAGGAGGAGGTATTAGTAGAATTCGTAGATAAATAATTTACGAATAATGTATATTTTCTTCCACAAACGAAAAAACAGGAAGTGGATTTGGAAGAGCCTTAATGGCGAAACTAAAAATGAAATAAACTTCACACTATGCTCTCACTCTGGCGTCGTGTAGGTTAGGTTAGGTCACTCTGGCGTCGTGTAGAGTGACATTAACATCCTGGATGTGGTGGTGAAAAACTTTAATCAAGAGAGCTTGAGGGTTAAAAAAATAAATAACCCTGCTGCATGGTCGGTATCCTTAGTCCGGGACACCGCATGACGAGGCCCCGTCTCGCGCCCGCTTGACCAGAGCCCTTTGGGACTCCAGTGTGGAGCAGTTGAGGAGGGCAGTCTCCCATGCCTCTCGGGTGGGGTTGGGGGAGGGGGGAAGGTGAGGATTCTGAGTACATGCCCACACCATGTGAAAGATATCGCAGATCTCTCCACAGTGCGGGCAGCGCCCATCTGTGTTCGGATCGAAGTGTTTTGCTATTGCAGGACAGAGAAGGGTTCCTGTCTGCAGGCGCCGCAGAGTTCGCTCCTCCGCCTTACTCAGCCCCTTGGCAGGTGCCGGGTAGAGACGGTGGCTGTCGCAATAATAAATTAGGATTTCGCGGAACCGCAGAAGCGGTTTATGAGCTTCTGAGCCATGAGAGCTAGGATGAGGAGCCCGGTGTGTGAGCGCTCGGGCGGCCGCATCAGCGGCTTCATTGCCTCGTAGACCCTGGTGGCCAGGAGCCCAGATCACTTTTGTGCGAGTTGGATCGGCGAGAGCGCGTCTTAGAATTTGCGAGGCCAGAGGTGATATTTCGCCTGCAAGATAATGTTCACAGGCCCGGCGAGAGTCTGTAATAACCGTTTTCGATTTTGGATCAGCGGCAGCGAGAGCTATTGCGACTTCCTCCGCTCGTGTTGAATTTGGGGCCCGAAAAGATAGCCCATCGACATTCATTCCCCGGTGGACTACGGCAGCCGTGAAGAATCCTGCGGGCGACGGCCCTGTGATGTCCACGTAATAGACGCCCTCTTTATACCCATATTGCCTCTCAAGCGTGCGAACCCGCGCTTGTCGTCTGCCTTCATGTGAAGCCATGTCCATGTTACGCGGGAGCGGAGCGACCAAGAGCATGTGGCGCCACAGCACCGGGATGTTCTCCGTCCCCTCTGGTATGCATGTGTGTTGGATGTGTAAGCGGTTTAGCAGGCGGCGCCCAGGCACCGTCTGCGATAGCCGCGTACATTGGTTCACGAGGTGGGCCTCCCGCAACTCCTGATAGGAGTTTACCACTCCCAACGCCTTCAGTTTGGCGTTGGAGGTAGCCACCGGAAGGTCCAGTGCTCGCTTTGTTGCCTTCCTGATGATGGCGTCAATGCGCTCGTCTTGTTAACATCCTGGAGGCACCACTGGATGTTAATGTCTCCAGTTAGCTTCAGGAGGGAACGGAGGGAACTAATGGGCGCAATCCCATGAGTTAGCGCTAAGAAAGAACGTGCAAGAATTCAGGATCTCTTTAGAGAACATATTCAGCTTTAAGCGAGGATGACTAGCTTAAAGTTCAAGCCACCGGCTAGCTGTCAGGAGAAGGAAGGTCTCATTGAGAACAGTCAAAGCATGAAATCCTGTCAACCCACAAACAAAACATGAATTTACTGCATATAGATTAGGCGTGCTCTAAATAACGTGTGTAGAGGGAAAGCAGCGAAGAGGCAAATAAGCTAAAATCATGATCATCATGATCATCATCATCAGCCTGACTACGCCCACTGCAGGACAAAAGCCTCTCCCATGTCTCTTCAATTAACCCGGTCCTTCGCCAGTTGCGGCCACCGTATCCCCGCAGACGTCTTAATCTCATCCGCCCACCAAACATCATGCCGCCCCCTGCTACGTAAAAATCAGATGTATCCTAACAAAGAGGGCAATGTCTTCGTCTAACATAGCTGAAGACTCTACACGAATCCATGGAGTAGCCGATGTAAGAAGGCCATTGATGAGAGAGCAAAGGAAGATTCTGTCAGTATCAAAAGAAGAGAGAAAGAAAGCTTCAGTATCAATGCAAAAGAGGAAAGCTGCTGTTGATGACTAGATAGATAGCAGTAGATCTTTTGAAGTACGAAGAAGAGATTGTGCTACAAAAACGAGCCGCCCTGTGTATGCAGTGCATCATGGCCTCGAGTGTTCAGGAAGTTAGAAAGAAAGCTAATATCATCTTCAGCCATACGAAAGTAACGTCATGGGCTTGAAAATTACAGACCGATCAGCTTACTATGAGATTCCTATAGGGTATTTACTAAGGTAATAGCTAAAAAGTAACGACAAGCAAATATTTCAATCATATTATAAGACAAAATTCCATAAAGGCAACTCCACAAGGCCACATTCACATCATCAATCAGGTGCTAGAGAAATGCACAAAATATATAGCCTCCATAGATTAGAAGAAAGCAATTAGCCTGAATTTCAGCAGAAATGCAGGCATTACAGAGTCAGGGTTCATGTGAGCCTTATGCGAAAATACAAGATATCTATAACGGCTGCGCCGCAAATATAGTCATCCATAGTGGAAGCAATAGAATTTTTATAAGGCCGGCTGTCAGGCAAGGAGACACGTATCCGAGCATATTTCCTGCAAAAAAAAAAAAAAAAATGCTTTTCTGAAATATAGTAGCAAAGCCAACTTCGTGAACGCGCCAATTTTCTGCAAGTCACGAAACCTAAACTTTGGACCACTATAAAAAGAAATTGTTTGTACCCAGCTATCCAGAAATATTTTTTTCGACACTTGATGTGCAGCATAATGAGGCGATGGGTATATTTCTTCCTCCCAGAATGAGTGTCGAGTAAGGAAAAACGGTAAACGCAACGCATTTTAAGAAAATGATCAAATTAAGGAGGGCTAGATATCTTAAAATATAAAACCGTGAAACCTTATACGTGGAGAAATTATTTCATGTTCTGCTGAAAATCTTCATGCTCATTTTGGAGTGCTTGGTAGCAATCCTTCATGTTTGAAAATGCACTCCACTGCGACGAAAACGCTGCGTCGCTAAATTTTGAAATTTAATAGCGAAAAAGGCCATCTTCAATTTCTTATTAAATTTCATAAATTAGTTCTCAGAACATGGCCAATAGCATGCCTAAAATGGTGGCCGATTATTGTTGTTATGCAAAATGCGAATTAATTACACTATCACTTCGGTTTCCAGTTCGGTTCCGGCGTTCAGATGGCCGGTGTTCGGATAGCAATTATAGGTTAGTGTTCATATGTGCGGAATTGGTCATTCTATTCTTTATATTCACACCCGCCGCGGTGGCTTCCCAATGCGAAATTTGAGCGCAGCTCATCAGCTGTCACTGCTTTTCGATAGATTGAGGCAAAGAATTCGAGCAAGACAAGTATGTACAACTACAGGTAAATTGTTATTTTTCACATATTTTCCTTCTTCAAGAAACACTCCACTAACAGTTGTTGATTGCCATGAAGGAAGCTTTGTGGCCAGAGAAATAGATGGATATAGGCTCGACTTTCTGCACCAATTCCTGCTTCTCATAGACGAGGTCTATACAAGTATTTAGCGAGGTTGTAACAGCCGTGGGTCTCACCCAGGGTAGCCCCCAAACATCACGATGACACGCTGGAGAGTAGTTCAAAACTCAAAATTCATATAATGGACGAAGGCTTACACGGTAGAGTCCCTGAGCCGCATCATGCTTCGCCGCCAAACGGCTCAAAAGTAATAGGAAAGACGAAGGCTTTACTGCAGGGCGGATCAAAACATAATTTACAGATGGAGAGCAGGCTGAAGGTTAACATTGCATGAAGGAAGATTACCCAGTGGAGCGAATGAATATCACGATGTCGCATTGGATTGCGGGTCGAAAGTCAGAACTACGTTTACAGAAGAAGACTCCACTTCCTGCTAGTGCCCTCTACGGACAGCCTTGTGTGTTTCAGTAAACAGTCTGGGCGTACCTTCGGCTTTGAAGGAGCCAGTAAACGAGCCGTTTTTCTTGAGCGCCTTTTTATACTGTACGTAGCCTTTTACTCCACCCTTCAAGATAGGATTGCAACAAAATGGCGACGTGAAAGGTGAAATGCCGACTTTCGGACGCACCGAGGTCATTGATGGTAACAACAGAGAAGCACCAAGCTTATGTGGAAAGATGAGAAAATTTTCCTCTTCCAACGATGTTCCACAAGAAGATGAGGGCGCGTGTCCTATTGCGAAAATTTCATGGCAACTGTGCATCCCATTGCCATTTCGGAGACATGTCTTGTTCTGTGCGTTGAAGGGTTGTGTACTGCGTTATCCGGCGGAGAAAAGTTTAGAAAGGTGGATTTCCGAGATGCGTATCAATCAATTTCTTTCGAAGCGGAGAGCCTCAAGTTTGTAGCGATCAGTACATGTTAGGGCCTTTTTAATCAACCTCGACATCGTTGCCATACTGAATCTTTATGATTATAGACTGCTGCTCTTGTATAAAGAGGAGCACACCTGATATATTGATAGGTTTGGTTTGGTTTGGTTTATTGGGGTTTAACGTCCCAAAGCGACTGAGGCTATGAGAGACGCCGTAGTGAAGGGCTCCGGAAATTTCGACCACCTGGGGTTCTTTAACGTGCACTGACATCGCACAGCACACGGGCCTCCAGAATTTCACCTTCAAGAAATTCAGCCGCCGCGGCCGGGATCGAACCCGCGTCTTTCGGGTCAGCAGCCGAGCGCCGTAACCACTGAGCCACCGCGGCGGGTGATATATTGATACCATTTCCTCTCTGGCTCGCTTGCATCACTCTCATTCACTCGATTTACACCGTCACAAACTTTACTAGGATGACCAGATACAAGAACAAACTACGGCCGTCAAAGGGTTAGTTATTAAATGCCATTTTTTACTAAATGGTTAACTGGAGCTAGCGGTAGCTTCACTGAAATTACTGTCTCCTCTCTTCGCGGTATTATTGCTCATTAGACTCATTACAAATACAGCAACTACTATTGTACGAAGTGCTTCGGCCCCTACTTATTGTTGGACGCTTAGCCGCCTATAGCGTTTTTCATTTCTTATAATTCCTTGTATTTTACTCGAATGCCACATGATTGTTTATATTGCTTATTGCATTGTTGTACACTAAGCATGATCTATACTGAAAAAATCTTAATAGAGTCATGTAATGCATTTCACATCCCCTGCCACTGTCGCCTGAAAAAGAGGAGAGAACCTCGTCAAGTGGAGTGCCGATTTTAAGGCGAAAGCCTTTAATGGCTCATACTGTTGTTGGTCTGTTAACAAAGCGTGCTGCACGTGCTTAAGTCGGAACTTAAAAAGAAGAAAACCAATCGTTGATTCAGATAGAGTAGGAAAAAATAAACCTAGAAGCCATGTTTGATGACTGTAGAGTAATTAGTTAATTAATTATAGGCAAAAATGTCGAAGTTGCGTTGAAATAGCACGGACCTCGATATAGGCATGGGAACGATGTGACGTCACATCCACCGGAAGTCGTCACGGGGTAGTGAAAATTCATTACAGAATGGTCGGAAAAACATCCAATTTGTGTCAAATGAGATGGAAAAGTGTGTAATTAAGCGCAAATAACACTTGCGATCCCCGAAAGATGTATAATTTGGGTATCGATATAGCCGCGGGAATGGTGTGACGTCACATCCACCGGAAGTCGTCACGGCGTAGTGAAAATTGTAACAGAATGGTCGAAAAAACGTCCAATTTGTGTCAAATGAGATGAAAAAGTGTGTAATTAAGCGCAAATAACACTTGCGATCCCCGAAAGATGTATAATTTGGGTATTGATATAGCCACGAGGATGGTGTGACGCCACGTTTACCGGAAGTCATCACGGCATAGGGTCCTCGGCTTTCGCCTCTCAACACTTTAGTTGCCAAAGCGTCCTCGCAATTATTTTTGTCGCTTTCTCTAGCAAATTCTGTCTGATGGAAATAAACATTATCTATTGTGTGCGCCACCCTTAAATTCGGTAATACAGCGGTTAGATAAAGAAGTCTGTAACGCAAAAGGTATCTTCCTGGCAACGATTAAGGCCAACCACCCAGAGAGAGAGAGAAACGTTTAAAGCATAGAACGACTGGGTGGGTCTTCATTCTAGTAGCCCCATTGGCTTTTGCAGCCGCTCTTGTCCGGTTCATCAGAGAAGGCTGGTCTTCGAATGGATGGAGGGATGTATAGGAGCGCCCCCTTTGAAACGGTGTGGTGGCAAATGCCACCATGCTCAGCTTTTCTTTCTTTATTATTTTTTGTTCAACTGCTTTGTCAATTCTCATTAAGATTCGCCATCTTCTTTGCCTCCGGTTTCCTACACTTCTAAGCTTATGCCACATCTCTGCTTTTCAGCCACCAATCCTCCAATCGCTTTTTGCTAACTTCTACAGCAGATTTATTTGCATGACTATTGATATCTTTAAACCCTAGGGCCTTCATAAAATTTGTGTATCAAGTAGCCCTCTGTGCCCGACATGTGGTGTGCGCGAAGATATTGAACACTTGATTTGCCACTGCCAAATCTTTAATACTCATCGCAAGGCACTGTTAGGTGCTTTAGGACTTCGTCAGGACGACCCCGTGCATCTGTAGCATGTCCTTGGACCCTGGACTGATGCAACTTCGGCTGAGCGAGGGACAAAAGCTTTCTTAGTTTTTCTAAGGGACACGGGTTTAGAGGACATACTTTGATAGTCATCTAAGGTACACGGTTTTAGTGGACATACTTTGATAATCATTGTGTGTGTGAGAGTGCGTGAGTGTTGAGTATGTTTGATGTCACTTTTTTTTTTCACCCTCTTCTTTCATCCTCACCTGGAGTAGCATGCCAGGCCTATAACCAGGCAGACCTCTACATTATCCATTAAACACTCTTTCCTTCCTAGGGCCTCCGGAAGAGTCACTGTGCCTGCATCGACATCCGGATGGATACCATCACATTTGAGTATGAGGTGTTCAATTGTTTCCACAGATCGACCACACACTGCACATGTGTCTTCTTTGTTAAATTTCTTTTTGTAGCTGCGCGCTCCCTGGCCTAGCTTCAAAAAGTAGGGCACTGCCTCTTGAGTTATCATAGAAAAATTCTTTCCAGATCTGCCTTTTCCAGTATCGATATAGCTGTACACTATGGTTCTTTTCCATTGAATTAATCCCATTTTTAACTTCCGCGTTTTTAACCTGTCGTTTAATGCTCTTTCTCCGCCCTCATGACTGGCAGACTTACTGGTTAGTTTTCTAGTTCTCTTCCGCCACGGTGAGTCAACGCTCTTTCTGTATAAATATTTAAATACCTTAGCTGCCCACCTGTTATCGTCCCATTTCCTCAGCCGTTCTTCCTATAGTATTTTACTCTTAGCTTCCCGTGCTTCGAACGATGCCCAGCCCATATCCCCTTGTACTGCCTCGTTTGGTGTTTTGCCGTGGGCACCTAGTGCTAATCTTCCAACAGCTCTCTGATTTACGTCTAATCTCGACTGAACTTATTTCTGCCCTTAAGCACAGACCGCATTGCCGAAAGTAAGCCCGGCACCATTATTCCTTTCCAAATACCTCTTAGTACTTCATATTTGTTGTACCCCCATAATGCCCCATGTTTCATTATCCCGGCATCTCTTCGTCCTTCTGCCCTAAGAGGCTGTTCATGCTTTTCCGTGTATATCTCCCTTCGTTTAGCCATATCCCGAGACATTTGTATTCGGCCACTTTGGGTATTTCGTGGCCTTGTATTGTAAGCACCTGATCAGTCGTATCGTTGAAAATCATCACACCTGACTTAGTTGCGCTAAAACTGAATCGTAGAGCGTCTCCTTCGTCTTCACAACAATTAACCGAAGTTTGTAATTCTTCCTGGCTATCTGCTCACAGTACAATATCGTCCGCATACATTAAACCCGGTAGTCGCTGCTCAACTACATTTCCGCCTAATCTGTACGACAGATTATAACCTAGATTACTTTCTTCTAGCATTCTTTCCATATTTACCACATAAAGCACGAACAGCAGCGGTGATAGAGGACAACCTTGCCTTAATCCTTTGTGCACCCCCACAGTTGTGGTACTTTTTTTCCCTTCCCATGCAATTTCAACTTTATTATCTCGGTAGATTTCCTGTAGAAAATCAATTACCTCATGACCGATACCTAACTCTTTTAATATGCTCCACAGGAGTTTCCTGTTCACGTTATCGTATGCACTGCTTATATATGTCCAGAAAGGCTAAATAAAGAGGTCTGTTTTCCGCCTTAGTTATTTCTATGTATTGGGTAAGCAAGAACAGGCTATCATCTAAGCGCCTACCCCTTCTGAACACATTCTGAAGTTCACAGAGTATCCGATTACCTTCTACCCATGACTGCATTTTTAACTGCACCGCCTGCATTGCCAGCCTGTACATAACAGATGTTATCGTAATCGGACGGAAGGATTTTATGTTCATCTTATCTCCTTTTCCTTTGTAAATGAAATTCATTTTACTCTGTTTCCAGCTGTGCGGAATTTGCTTATTTTTTATGACTGTCTCCAATGCTTTTATCAGCGCTTCCTTGCTTCTTGGGCCAAGTTCATTAATCAGCTTATTTAGAATTTCGTCTATCCCTGCGGAGGTGGTTTTAGGAATATTTGCTTCCGCCTTTTTCCAGGTAAGACTAGTCAGTTCTAAGCTGTTCTCTATTTTGCTGTCCTGTGTTGCCGCCTCACTTGGGGAGATTACCCCATTGTCGTTGCTAAAAGACGTAGCTATAAATGACGTAATGTAGTTCACAGCATCGTTTCGCTTTAAACATTTTCCCTCAGGATCTTTAATCTGTTCCTGCTTTCTTTAATTTGTTTTTTCCAACCAGCTTATATGGTTCCAGAATTTTCTTGGCCTCCCTTTATTTGCCTCGCGAACTTCAGCCAGCCATTGATCAGAGGATTTATCATTTATCATGTGAGCTGGACAGCGCCACCTCATGATTAATTTTTGGGTTTTGATGTGGAGAAGACACCTGTTTTGGACATTCCCGTCTTCTTGATTAAAAATCAGAGGACTAAAGTGCTAATGTGTTCTTGCACAAATATGTTAAGTTTACATGTTCTTTCTTATGTTCGTGTTCATCCTAATTTTATAATAGGACTAAAAACACGTGTTTTTGTATTAAAAACTCTGGTTTTATTTATTCCATCCTTTTCCTCCCCATTGCTTGGGGTTTTGTCTCAGTGCGGTGGCCGGGGACCATACGCAAGGAAGACGTCCCAGACCTCCGCTAGAGGGGTGGCGCTGTACGCAGATACAATCAATACCACAACGCTGTCCTACTCTTCTTCCATCATCGCACTAAAGAGAACAGGAAAGAATATACGTGTTACCAAGGAAATGCAAATAAACACAAATTTAATGTGTTTCTCTTCAGCTGAGTTTTCTCCTAAGACGATCATGGACAAGGGGAGTTAGTGAAATTTCTTTCTTGGCATGCATATTTGCATTGATTTCTATTATGTGGAGGATATGAATGCACTTTCAAATGGGAGGGTAACCGAATTTGCACATGGCTATCGTATGAATCAGTTTTATGGTTTGTTTTGGTTTAGGGGGGTTTATCGTACCAAAAAAACTCAGGCTATGAGGGACGCCGTAGTGAAGGGCTCCGGAAATTTCCAGCAACTGGGGTCCTTTAACGTGCACAGACTTCGCGCAGTACACGGGCCCCTACAATTTCGCCTCCATCGAAATTCGGCCACCGCGGCCGGGACCGACCCCGCGTCTTTCGGGCCAGCAGCCGAGCGCCGTAACCACTGAGCCACCGCGGCGGGGCGAATTAGTTTTATGCGACGTCACACAGAGCTCATCCCTTCGTTTGGCGACGTGCTATCTCACAACAGGGTTGATGCCAAGTGCCATGTTACATGATCACACATGGTGCTTGATGAGGCACCTGACAGGGAATGGCACTTGATGTGTGGTTATGATAGAGCTATGCAGCGATGTCCTAGAGGTAGAGCATCCGTCTCTCGTGCAGGACCCGAATTCGAATCCCAGCGCCTTCCACTTCTACCCCGAGAAAAAATAAATTAGTGTCGATGGCGTTGCACGAGTCCAGGGGTACGGCCTAATCTCTGTGACGAGAACCGAATAAGCGCTGTCTTACCATACCGCGATTTGGGCACCTTGGTGTAATTGGCCACGACTTCCTTTATCAATACACCAAATAACCCTCGGCTCTCAGTCCCCAGCGGCAGTGCAGCAACTGACCAAGGTGGCAGTCAAACCTGTGACGCTGCGCAGGGTGCTAGGAATCTCTGACTCTGGACAGGCCGCCATTGGAAACTGAACCTGGCATCGTTTAACACTGGAGCCTCATCCAGTGAGGCTAGCTTAGCAGTGCTGTTCGAGGAATTAGCTGGTGTTAAATGGGATGTCTTAGGGCTTAGTGAGGTTAGGAGGACAGGTCATATGGTATGGTACTTGGAACTATGGTATTTTGGATTAGCGGACAGAGAGAACTAGGTGTGGGATTCCTCATCAAACAGGATATGGCTGGGAACATAGTGGAATTCCACAGTATTAATGAGAGGACGGCAGGTATCATACCTAAGCTTAATTAGAGGCGCAAACTAAAAATGGCACAGGAATATGAACCTCTATCCACCAGTATTAATCGGACCGTGCAAAGCTTCTATGAAGACATTAAATCGGGAATAAGGAAATCAAAAACACAGTGCACTGTACTGATGGGCAACTTCAGTGACAAGGTAGGAAAGGCGCAAGCTGAATACCAGGCAGTGGACCACTAGAGCGTAGGCTCTAGAAACACCAGGAGGAGGTATTAGTAGAATTCGTAGATAAATAATTTACGAATAATGTATATTTTCTTCCACAAACGAAAAAACAGGAAGTGGATTTGGAAGAGCCTTAATGGCGAAACTAAAAATGAAATAAACTTCACACTATGCTCTCACTCTGGCGTCGTGTAGGTTAGGTTAGGTCACTCTGGCGTCGTGTAGAGTGACATTAACATCCTGGAGGCACCACTGGATGTTAATGTCTCCAGTTAGCTTCAGGAGGGAACGGAGGGAACTAATGGGCGCAATCCCATGAGTTAGCGCTAAGAAAGAACGTGCAAGAATTCAGGATCTCTTTAGAGAACATATTCAGCTTTAAGCCAGGGTGACTAGCTTAAAGTTCAAGCCACCGGCTAGCTGTCAGGAGAAGAAAGATCGCATTGAGAACAGTCAAAGCATGAAATCCTGTCAACCCACAAACAAAACATGAATTTACTACATATAGATTAGGTGTGCTCTAAATAACGTGTGTAGAGGGAAAGCAGCGAAGAGGCAAATAAGCTAAAATCATGATCATCATGATCATCATCATCAGCCTGACTACGCCCACTGCAGGCCAAAAGCCTCTCCCATGTCTCTTCAATTAACCCGGTCCTTCGCCAGTTGCGGCCACCGTATCCCCGCAGACGTCTTAATCTCATCCGCCCACCAAACATCATGCCGCCCCCTGCTACGTAAAAATCAGATGTATCCTAACAAAGAGGGCAATGTCTTCGTCTAACATAGCTGAAGACTCTACACGAATCCATGGAGTAGCCGATGTAAGAAGGCCATTAATGAGAGAGCAAAAGAAGATTCTGTCAGTATCAAAAGAAGAGAGAAAGAAAGCTTCAGTATCAACGAAAAAGAGGAAAGCTGCTGTTGATGACTAGATAGATAGCAGTAGATGTTTTGAAGTACGAAGAAGAGATTGTGCTACAAAAACGAGCCACCCTGTGTATGCAGTGCATCATGGCCTCGAGTGTTCAGGAAGTTAGAAAGAAAGCTAATATCATCTTCTGCCATACGAAAGTAACGTCATGGGCTTGAAAATTACAGACCGATCAGCTTACTATGAGATTCCTATAGGGTATTTACTAAGGTAATAGCTAAAAACTAACGACAACCAAATATTTCAATCATATTATAAGACAAAATTCCATAAAGGCAACTCCACAAGACCACATTCACATCATCAATCAGGTGCTAGAGAAATGCACAAAATATATAGCCTCCATAGATTAGAAGAAAGCAATTAGTCTGAATTTCAGCACAAATGCAGGCATTACAGAGTCAGGGTTCATGTGAGCCTTATGCGAAAATACAAGATATCTATAACGGCTGCGCCGCAAATATAGTCATCCATAGAGGAAGCAATAGAATTTTTATAAGGCCGGCTGTCAGGCAAGGAGACACGTATCCGAGCATATTTTCTGCAAAAAAAATGCTTTTCTGAAAAATAGTAGCAAAGCCAACTTCGTGAACGCGCCAATTTTCTGCAAGTCACGAAACCTAAACTTTGGACCACTATAAAACGAAATTGTTTGTACCCAGCTATCCAGAAATATTTTTTTCGACACTTGATGTGCAGCATAATGAGGCGATGGGTATATTTCTACCTCCCAGAATGAGTGTCGAGTAAGGAAAAACGGTAAACGCAACGCATTTTAAGAAAATGATCAAATTAAGGAGGGCTAGATATCTTAAAACATAAAACCGTGAAACCTTATACGTGGAGAAATTATTTCATGTTCTGCTAGAAATCTTCATACTCATTTTGGAGTGCTTGGTAGCAATCCTTCATGTTTGAAAATGCACTCGACTGGGACGAAAACGCTGCGTCGCTAAATTTTGAAATTTAATAGCGAAAAAGGCCATCTTCAATTTATTCTTAAATTTCATAAATTAGTTCTCAGAACATGGCCAATAGCATGCCTAAAATGGTGGCCGATTATTGTTGTTATGCAAAATGCGAATTAATTACACTATAACATCGGTTTCCAGTTCGGTTCCGGCGTTCAGATGGCAGGTGTTCGGATAGAAATTATAGGTTAGTGTTCATATGTGCGGAATTGGTCATTCTATCCTTTATATTCACACCCGCCGCGGTGGCTCAGTGGTTACGACGCTCGGCTGCTGGATTTCTAGAATAACTTGAATTATATCTTGAAAGGATTTGAATAATTTAGTACACATGGCGTAGAGCCTCAATCGAATAGCTGTAGGCGCTATCAAACCTAATTTAAAAGTACTGCTTTCTAGCATAAACGTTTTGCAATTGTATGTATCGAGTTGTACAAGGTAAAACGGCAAGGTATCGAGTTTCATAGCCACCCTGTAGTGCCTCTCTATCTTTTAGGCTTCCGATTTAAATGCGGCCATTTTACCGACATTAATGTAGCTCCGAAGGAACGTGTTTAAAGAAGTAAGGAATGCACTGCATGAGAAACTAGGAAGGCCTGCCACGCCCTCTGCTTTCTCTCTTATTCAGGTATATCTCTCCTGCTGCCATGGACATATTCGCGAAGGAATGTAAACTAACCGCTTAAAAACCACTGGTTCGACCGATTCTGGAGTACGCCTCAGTTGTCTGGTCCCCGCATTACGCACGTGGCATTGACCATTTGGAATAAGTAAAAAAAAAAGGCAATCAGATTCATCTTCGGTCGATATGATCGTAACTTTTCGCCTTCTTCACGAGCTAACATTTTAAAATTGAAAATATCCGAACACAGGCGTGCACGTGAAGGCATTATCACGCTGCTCAAGATCGTTCAATCGTCATATTGCATTCAGGCACCCGTCTCTCTTGTACATTCCAGCGCGCTTGCGAGCAGACAGAACCATTCATTAAACATTGTTCCTTTGAGACAACATATAGATTGTTTTAAATTTTCAGTCTTCCCACTAACTGTTGAAATTTGGAACAGATTGAACGGCTCACTTCGCTCATTGTCATTTGAAGAGTTCGTTGTTCAACTGCCTAGCGTTAGGACCTGTTTATCTGTTTTGAGTATCTGTGTATTAATTCTGTGATACTAATGTTAAGTTTTTACCACATGTACCCACTCCTGCTATGTCTCTCCTCCGAGACAGCACTATGTGTAAATAAATAAATAAATCCAGCTTTGCAATCACGCAGTTTGCATGCCTGCGCATGACACTCGGACAGTCCTGCTTATCTGATGCTGTCCGCATGAAAGTTCCCTCAAATTGATTGCCATAAATCATGTTTACCCAGCGAGGACAGTAAGTGGTGCGTGGCCGTCGAGTCCCGTAAGTTTGGGATCTGAAAATGACAAACTAAAATGAGATTTGTGAAATGATAGTTATTGCAAAGTGCCGTTAAAGTTATGTTCAAGCTTTAGTGCAAGTGCGCTCTTCGGAACGAATGAGTAAATTCAGAAATGAGCAAACTCTTGCATTCGTCCGCATTTAATAAGCTGGGCTACTGTTTAGTTTTCTGTTTTTCGAAAATTGTTAAGTTAGTAATTGTCAAGCCTTCGCTTCTTTGTGTGACCGAATTCACAGGACTTCAGTCACAACTGTAACCAGTCGAGAAAATATCGACAGACGACTCCAGACTTTCGTATTGCTTACTATCTCCCACACACACAAAAAATATATAGTCATTGCTGTCTATAGCTTTTGCACTTTTCACGGAGAAAAGTTTAGCAAAACATAATTGTTCTTATCGTTTGATTGCATTTGTCGATTTTTTTATATGAACCGTATAGTCGAAGTTTAATATTTTAGCAAATTGGCTGAAATTTGCTCCAGTGTGAACCGGAAGAAAGAGGCAGCTTGCCATGTAAAACATGTTTAGCAAGTATACCGAATGCCTCTATGGAGTGGTGTACTAGATTCCTCTCATGTGTGGAAAAGTATACAATGGCCAGATTGGGCGTCGTTTCAATGAGAGAATAGGTGAGCAATTCCTAACTGCGAAAAAAAGTCCGAAGGATATAAAAAAAAACAGCGCCCGTTCTGTCTCGTGGGTCTGCTCTTGTCCCCTTCGTTTCGCGCCTTTTTCCGTCAATTAGCTATGCACCAGCCAAGCCTGGCAAAAGTTCTTATTCAAGCTATGTTGTAGTTACCGAAAAAAAATCAATTATCTAACATCAATTTTACATGGTTTACGATATGTGCTTTGATTGTCGAATTTGGAGTCCTCATTGTCTAGTAAATGATACAAAGGACATACTTACTGCGAGACTACTATCAAGGCTGAAAGGACACACAGGAAGAGTATTGTCGACTTCATCCTGAGAGTTACGTACGAGTCTATGACGCAGATTTCTTCTGGTCGGCCCAGTTTTTGACATAGTATATATGCTGAACAGGTTCGATTAGCGTATAGACCTGCCGCATTTTCGTCATTGTCTTCAACAGACATGGTAAGATGCTTGACACCGAAGAGTCATTTGCCATTAGGATAGAAGAAAAATGAAATAAAATCTTGACAATTATCATTCTGAGCAGCTGATCTCGATCTTTCAGATGTACCAAACTTAACTGATTTTAAAATGTTTTTTTTCTTTGACCCAGATTTCTTCACTTAAGCATCATTCAAAAATGTCATATCGCACGTTTGAAGACAGTGTGTAACGACGTCTTGTGCATATACGTGAGCTATGCTGAAGATGATCTCAGTGAGCCACTGCATTGATTTCAATGCCAATGATGAAGGATAGCGTGACCTGGGACTAAATGACCTGGGGACTAAATACAGTCAATCTTAGCATATTAGCGGCCAGCAAAACGCTTCCAAGAAGGCATTTTCATTTCAGCACTCCTTCACTTATGCGATTTTCGTGTAGGCGAAGCAATGAGATTTTAAAATCTAATGTTGTTTCGCAAATCCGCTTCCAACGCAGAAGGTATCGATATGGAGTGAAACCGCCTGGTGATATTTTTTGCAATGGCAAGGAGTAGCTGGATGTGACATGATGGATCCTTTGTCGGTGCTCGGCATAGAGCGAGGGAGTCACATTCCCTCTTGTTTCCCAAATGCAGCCGGAAAAGACCCGTGCTGACTGCGGCACGAAGCAGCGGTAAGCAGCCACAATAAATCTACGACAGTCAACAAAGTCAAGAACAGGCGTTCACATAGGCGCTGCAGAGGTATTAATTTGGGAAGAATTTTGGGTGTGAGCGTGGCAGTTCGAACGTGAAATTCATTTAAATCAATTGCTTCATTACTTTACACTCATTGCTTAAAGGCCGGAATACATGGAGCGTTTTTACCGCGGCCAGTCGACGATTTTCGCCCGACGGCGCAGATTTGACGCCCGGCGTCGAGAAAAACGTCCGCCGCCGCCGATCAGGACCGGCTAGATTTTGACGCGCGGCGTCCGGCGAGACCGGAAGCGGCGGCTGAAGCGAGCCAATAGCAGCGCAGAAAGCTCGCTCTTCCGGTCCTCGGCCTGCCGCCGCCAACATGGCCGCCATGGCCGACGAGCTAAGCAGTGTTTTTGGCACGGAAATGTTTTTATCGTGAAAATAAACGCTTCAACAGACTTGAAATGTCGCTTTTTTGGAGAACACGGCCGAATCTTGGATCGGAATGCCTGCGCTCCCTCCCTGAAGCGAATGTGTCGAAGAAAACCGCAACCGCTGGTGTCCGCGGCTGAGCGGGCGTCCAAAAGTACGCGACGGCATGCATTCGAGCACGCAAATCTTTATGGATACTTAAAGCGCGCGTGCTAAAATGTGTGCAATGGTGTCGAAGTGAAACTTTCCTGATTTTAACAGAATGGTCAGCGTCGCTGTTCTCACAGACCTCCCTGCGCAGTGGTGTTTGTCACTTGTTGATCACATTTGCTTTCGCGTCGAGGGATACGCGGCGGCGTGCCGCTGCTTCAACGCTCCATGTATCTCCGACCGGGCGTCGCGCCGCCGCGACGTTTTATGCCGCGCGAATGTCGTCGAAAAAAACGTCGCATGTATCCCGGCCTTAAAGCGAAGCTGCAACTGTTTTTTGAGAATTCGAGGTTATTCGAGAATTTGAATCTATTAGACATCTAGGTAAAGCACGGGAAGTATTTTTTGCAGTAGCATCTAAAATGGTGAAGTAATCGTAGATTAAAATCGCAACGATATTCAGGCTTCTTCTCACTGCGTTGGAGAATGCGGGGAAACTCGTAGTGACGTCATTATCGCCAAAATTTCAGATGTCCGCTGGCTTCGCCTGCATGCTCCTGTGCGTCATCAGTGACGCCAAACAATGCTTCCTGAGCTTCGCACCTTCGATGGCATTGGTTTTCTCCCACGAAACAACTGTTTATTCGGCGGAAACGCAACGCTGTCATAGGTGACGTCATTATCGAGACCTCTGCCCGCGGCTGTGCACTGCAGAGAAGCCTGAACGGCGACGCAGTTTTATTCGGCGGTAACGTCACCACTTCAAATGCTAGCGCAAAATGATTTCACAGGCTTTACCTGCATACTTCACACATTCGGCCTTTTTAAAACCATCGAATTCTAAAAGCGCTTCACTTTCGCTTTAAACATTGTAATAATGAAATAAAATCAATATCCCCATGTTGTCCTAGCTAACGTTCCCATATTGAAAAGCTGGCAGAAAAACATAGCACAGGGAAATTTAGTAATTCAAAATGTCGCCAATTAGGAACAAACAGCATTATTTTCACAGTGTGCACTTGCTCTGTGTTAAAATAAACGACAAAATCGAAGCCCTGCACCCAAACTGGAGGCCCAGAGAAAGTAAGCAGTTTTTTGCCAACAACAGATCTGTTTTAGCTGAAACACTGGCCAGAAAGAGGGCGATAACTAATTTTCGGAAGCTGTTTGAAAGTAGCACTTTCATGACACCTGTTTATTCACGCAGCTTTCTCAGTCTGACGTCATAATTTCTCACCTGAGAGCGCTGTTGACGTAGAACGTGCTGACATCAAACTTTGCATCCAAGCTCCATGCAGAAATGAATATATGGCGCGAAAACCATATGTCGCATAACCGCGGCATTCCCAGGAAAGTGTTCAAATAATCCGTGGGTGTGATTCAATCTGCACCTCAGGTACTCATGTGATTACAGCTTGAGAAGTTTAAGAATACCTGAGGTGCCCTTTTTCGTCTGCCTTTCCTCACGAATCTCTCAGACAGTTGGCAAAAATATTCGCACTTGCTAAAATTTCACACTCACATGTACACCCCCTCGTTATTTATTTTAAGCTGTGCAGTAACTGTGTGCCTGCATAACTAGGAAATATGACGTTGCAGTCTTGGTGGCTCTATATGTTAGAGTTGGCGAACACAACTGCTTCGTCATCCGTGAGTTAGATATATTACTCGGCGGCTCATAGATATTGTAGTTATGGATTACCCATGCGAAAAGCACAGAATCAAATGCTTGCGCTGGAGTGCTGCCCGGCTTCACTTCTTTTCTGCCTTTTCTTTTCCTCTCAGAGTACCTTAGAGTGGGGGTGAATAAAGTCATGTACGCTGGCAAAGGAGGGTCGTGTCAAACTATCGCCCTATGTAAATTGATGGCCATAATTGCAGCGAATGACATGCGCTGGGATGTCGTCTTGATGACTGGACTCTTCCTGTAATAGTGTCGTCATCAGGTAGTACTCTTTTTTGGTCGGTGTGCAGTTCTCGTCACGGCGGCAGTTGTCTTGAGTGCTCTATAGCATGAAAACAGCAGATTATTTAAAACGCGCAGTTACAATCAAAACAGTACAAATTGCATAAAAATAATACCCCAGTGGAAATCAGCTGATTAGAATGCAGGACCTGGCTATAAAAACAAATATAATCTGAAAAAGGACTGGAAAGTATAGCACAAATTAGCGAAATTCAAATCGCCGCCATAAAACCATATAGCAGCCCAGACGAAGACAAGTCCCCTTGTCGAAACGTTGGCTCAAGCAACCTGAGGTTTTCCCCTCCCTTGTTCATTTTGTGATCGCCAAGGACCATCTACCACGCCCTCTCTCTACGATGTTTACAACCAGTTAGACAACGCTATTGGTTGGCAACAACGAAAATCCCTTCAGGCAACGAGTCAGAGCGAAAAGTTTCTCACGGCACTGACGTATCGGGGGAGCTCATTGGGCTGATAAAACGAGCGACACAGCCGGCGCAACGCTGGCTAGACGTCGAAGTAGACTGCTACCTGGAGGGACGATCGAAAGCAAGGACCTCCGAAAACGAGATTGATATTGTGAGAACATTCATTAGTTTGGAGGTTCCCTAAAAAAGAATGAAAAGGAACGCGCGCTAACCTGTGCCTCTCAAGAAACACATGGTTATTAGAATAATGATTTCATAATAAGATGAAAATATCATCATCATCATTTTGTTCCAACATCAACATTACAGATGCTGAGGACCGCGAACAAAAAGCCTCCAACTGGGCTTGACGGGGTTCACGGCTCCTAAAAACATGGCATTGGCAACAAAACTAGAATACAAACAACGCATCAGACATGGGAGGATGTGGCACAAAATCAAGACATAAGCAAAGACAATTACAAGATTAGGAGAGTGTTTAATGAAGTATACAATGTACGGTGGAATACAGGAAAAGGTAGAAAGAGCAATGATTGTGGCTATGATACAAGTACGTATAAATAAAAATGGACAGAAATAGTACTACAGCCGCAAAGCCATGGCTACGTGGTGTGAGCTCTGGCAGCCTCCACTAAATTCCTCCAGGAACAGATGAATAAGGGGAAACACATGCAAAGGAAATTGGGTTGTCGGGAGTAGGTTACGGGTTTTTCTTAGAGTGAAGAGAGCGTGGGAAAGTGAAACTGTTCCCGAGAAATTCCAGCTCCTTTACAGGCTTCCCTCGATGGCCAGCAGAAGTTCTTTGCAAAGTATTGCGTGTGGAGTACGAAAAGTCGTGCGAGTTGGTTATGGATTTGCCATATTGAAAAACAGCACGAAAGACGACGGACGAGAAGAGGCGAGAAAAACACAGTGCCTCTTCTCGTCCATCGTCTTTAGCGCTGTTTTTCAATACGCAAATCCATCACCAACTCGCACGACTTTTCGTACTCCTGGAGTTTACTGCTAGTTCGTTTAACAGTACCTTTTGCTGGGCTAGTTGGTGTGACATTGTGTTCAGGAAAGTAAAAACAGCCCTAAATTCTTCACAAACCACAGAGAAAGATGGACAGGACGGGCGCTGACTCCAACTAAGTTTATTGAAAGCCACATGTTGCATATGGCGAGCTTACAGCGCGAGGTGAACAGACTGCGTAAAGCAGAGTTCCCTGACCACGTCTTGGCTGCCGTAACCGAGGCACTGCTTTAGAAACTTAAGGGCAAGCCAAATGGGCAACGGCGGAAAGAACCTTTCGGTGACGCCAAACCAGTAGTGATACAGTATATGCACAAGGTGTCCCACAATTTAAAACGAGTTGGCAACAAGCACGGAGTCCCCAAGGTCTTCTACGCCCCATGCAAATTGGCCAAGATGTGCGCCAAGATTAGCAGCGGTGCTAAAGGAACATCTGGGTGTGGGAAGAAGCACTCAAAGCCCTATGTAAGGTGTACCACGGGAGTGGTCTACGAGATCCCCTTTACATGTGGCAAGGTGTACGTCGGTCAGACTGGACGCTGCGTCAAAGAGCGTGCCGGGGAACATAGGAGGTCGTTAGGAAACGCATCAGATTCGTTTGAAAACCTACCCGCCCATTGCCGCTCTTGCATTGATGAACATAAAAAAGCACTGTGCACCATGACTTGAAGAAATTAAAATTCTAACCAGAAGTAAGGATAGGTTAGCTCGAGAACTGGCAGAAGCCTTTTTTATCAAAGAGTGGGGTGGCATGTGCGTCAGCACCACTTCTATCTCCCTACGAGGAAGTGAGCACAGATTGTTAAAAAATACGCGATTATGAGAAGTTATCGTCCGTGTGTGTGTGTGTGGGTTTTTGCCAGGTAAGAATAGCGCATGCGTCCACCTTCTTCGGGTTATATATATGCAAGATGTGGCTTTCAATAAACTTAGTTGGAGTCAGCGCCCGTCCTGTCCGTCTTTCTGTGTGGTTTGTGTACAATTTAGCGCTGTTTTTACTTTCCTGAACAGAGAGAGAGAGAGAGAGAAAAGGACGGAAAGGCAGGGAGGTTAACCAGGCGATGCCCAGTTGGCTACCCTACACTTGGGGAGGGTAACAAAGGGGAAAAAAGGAAAAAGAGCGGCAAGGAAATAAGTTTTCTAAGTGTCCAGCGACCACCATGTCACAGGGACAGAGGGCGCGCACTGAAAACTTAAAGATTATAGGCGGGAATGCAACCCCGAGTCCCTTAAGAAAGTCAGGAGCGCTTTCACCGCTTTCCGTTGTCTGGAAGGTTGAGTCCAAGGCCCCAGAACGTTAGACTCTGTTAAAGGACGCGAGTCCAAGCGGAGCAGAGAAACACTTAGGACACCGCGCTCTCGCTCAAAACGAGGGCAGTCACAGAGGAGGTGGCTGATCGTTTCGTCACAACCGCACTGGTCACACGCAGGAGAGTCAGCCATTGTGATCAGATGGGAATAGGCGTTTGTGAACGCCACTCCCAGCCACAGGCGGCACAACAGCGTAGTATCACCGCGGGGGAGGCCGAATGGTATGTGATGTTGGAGCAAGAGGTTGAAGTGATGCGAGCGGGGTGACCAACCTCCAGGGGCAGACCACGACGTTATAGTCAGGTTTCGGGCGAGCAGTAGAAGGTGCCTTGCTGCGTCAGCTCTTGTCAGTGGTATGCGGACAGTGTTGGTTGTATCGTGAGCCGATCGAGCAGCATCGTCAGCTAAGGCGTTACCAACAATGCCGCTATGGCCTGGTACCCACTGGAAGATGATTTCATGATCTTGTTCGATTGCCTGGTGGTGCAGATATCGTATCTCCGCTGTAAGTTGCTCATGGTCGCTATGTCTCAAGGCAGATTGAAGACATTGTAGGGCAGCTTTTGAATCACAGAAAACAGCCCATTTTTGAGGTGATTGTTGTGAGATATACTGTACTGCCGCAAGAAGCGCAGCCAACTCTGCTGCGTTCTACCCCGGCGTTCTACTCTCCTGCCCCTACCGCGCCGTCCTACCGATTCCCGCATACGACAGCGCTGCCAGACGACCGCCCACCCGTCACGAAGGCAAACATGTGGCGAACGCCGAACAACAGGCCCCTGTGCTTCCACTGCGGCGAAGCAGGTCACATCCGTCGTCACTGCCCGTACCGCCGGATTGGCCTGCGCGGCTTTTCGCCCGACGCACCCCTGCCACGCTATGGTGAACGACCCCGCGAGATCGATCAGTACCTGGCGGCCAACGTCCCACCTGCACCCACTGTCCAACGTCAGTCCAGGTCACCGTCGCCTCGACGGTTTTCTTCACCAGCCCGCCAGTCCTACGTCCGGCAGTCCTCCAGCCCGCGCCGGGAAAACTGAGGACGGCGACCCCCGGAGGTAGGGCCGCCGTCATCGGACATAATGGCGAACATCCTCCGCTCACCGACGTTAGCATGCGACCCGACCTCCGACCCCACGCCGCAACGACCTTTCGACGCCCAGAGACGCCTTCGCTTGACGCCTCAATTGGACAATCTGAACGACCCTTAAGTCCGACGACTTTTCGACGAACGGAGACGCCTCCGCTTGACGCCCCAACCCGACCGCGAGAGCGATCCCCTAGTCCGACCTCCCTCACACAGCGTTTTTCTGAAGGTGACCAAGCTTCGGCTGAAATCCCGGTCATCGTTGATGGCCGCCGCGTGACTGCTCTCGTAGATACCGGCGCCGATTTCTCCGTCATGAGTCGTGGTCTGACGCTTGTCCTGAGGAAAGTACTGACACCTTGGCCTGGAACGCACATCCGGACAGCTGGAGGCCATCTGGTGACACCGCTTGGCGTCTGCACCGCTAGAATGGAGCTTCGTGGTGTCACCTTCACTGCCTGCTTCGCTGTGTTGGCTCATTGCTCGAAGGACCTCATCCTCGGGTTAGATTTTCTTCGGGAACACGGTGCGATAATCAACCTCCGCGAACTTGTCGTGACGTTCTCACCTCATTGTGCCATAGCTGACAGCAGCGAGCCCGACAGGCCTGTTTTTCGCGTGTGTGATGACAATGTCACGCTACCACCCCGCTCTAGTTTGTTTATTACGGTGGAGTGCTCCAACCCACGCACTCCTCACGGGGTTGCGGAATGTAACCTGTCGTTACTGCTGAGTCAACAAGTCTGCGTTGCGCGGGGTGTTACTTCCCTCCGCGGGCTGCGAACGCAGCTTTTTGTTACGAACTTTAGCGCCGAATACCGCCACTTGCCGCAAGCAACCGCCATAGCCTATTTCGATGAAATTAGTGACTCAGTCTCCCACTGCGCCTTGTCCCTCAACGATACCCATGCATCGACGTCTGACGCCCCCGTTATGACTGACGTGAACCCCGACCTAACCGCCGATGAGAAACACCGCCTCCACATGATCCTCGACTCTTTTCGTGACTGCTTTGCGACCACTTCGGCAAACAGTTCGGCAAACATCGGTCGCTAAACACCGCATTGTAGTGGATGAAGGCGAGAGGCCTATACAACACCACCCCTATCGAGTGTCTGCGAAATAACGGGAGGTGATTCGGAGGCAGGTTGAGGAAATGCTCCGCGACGAGGTTATCCAGCCGTCAACAAGCCCGTGGGCTTCGCCCGTTGTGCTGGTCGGCAAGAAGGATGGCACTCTCCGATTCTGCGTCGACTATCGTCGCCTCAACAAGATTACTAAAAAGGACGTTTATCCGTTGCCCCGAATTGATGACTCGTTCGATCGCCTGCGTCATGCCCGATACTTTTCCTCTCTTGATCTACGCAGTGGGTACTGGCAGATCGAAGTCGATTAACGTGACCGTGAAAAGACCGCGTTCATAACCCCCGACGGCTTGTACGAGTTCAAGGTGCTCCCCTTTGGCCTGTGTACCGCTCCTGCCACCTTTCAACGAATGATGGACACTGTCCTGGTTGGCCTCAAATGGCAGTCGTGTCTCGTCTATCTTGATGATGGGGTTATTTTCGCTGCGACCTACGAAGAACATCTCAAACGCTTGAGTGCAGTATTGACGGCCATCCGATCAGCCGGTCTATCTCTAAAACCCGAAAAATGCCACTTCGCGTACCAACGGCTGAAGTTTTTGGGCCATGTTGTGACACCTGAGGGTGTCAGCCCCGACCCCGACAAGACGGCCGCTGTAGCTGCGTTCCCGACTCCCACTGATAAGCGAGCTGTGCGCCGGTTTCTTGGCCTCTGCGCATATTACAGACGCTTCGTGCAAGACTTCTCCAGGCTGGCTGAGCCTCTCACACGGCTGACAAAAGACGATCAGCCTTTCGTCTGGGCACAGGAACAGCAGGACGCCTTCGAAAAAATTCAGGGGGCACTTTGACTGTCTAAAGTGGGTAGAGGCGGAAGCGTTTCCGCACCACCTTCGCTGTTTCTGTGGCCCTGGTGGTGTCACATACAATTGAGTACTAATTACTAAGTGATGGCAGATCACTAATTAACTGTTAATTACCGATTACTCCCTGAATACTAATTAACTGCTAATTAATGACGCTTAAGCTCCGCCTTTAGGAGTGGAACGCGACAGCGCGTTGTAGCGCTGCCAGGGAGTCCACGGAACGCCACCACCCGTTCGGCGCGATGCCTTGCCCTTTGAACGCAACGCTTTTTGAGGAAAGGAAATGGCGCAGTAATTCTCTGGCATCTCGGTGGACACCTGAACCGCACCGTAAAGGAAGGGAGGTGGGAGTGAAAGAAGATAGATAAAGAGGAGCCGTAATGAAGAAAATGAAAATTGTATTTGAGGAAAGGAAATTACGCAGTAACTGTCTCACATATCTCGGTGGACACCAGTCAAAATTCAGGGGGGGGGGGGGGGCACTTTTTTGACCTAAAGTGTGGTCACTGATGTGTGGTTAAGATGTTAAGCTTCGCCCCTAAGAGTGGAACGCGACAGCGTCTTGCAACGCTGCCAAGAAGTCCATAGAACGCCATCGCCCATTCGGTTCTACGCCTCGCTCGTCGGTAAATTGGTTTTTGAGGAAAGGAAATGTATCTGTCTCTCATTTGTCGGTGGACACCTAAACCTCGCCGGAAGGGAATGGAGGAGGATGAGAGTGAGTGAAGACACCGTATTCACTAGACGCGCCTTTGTTCATTCCAAACCATCGAGCAGGCATGGCGGAGTGGATAGCGTGCTCGTCTCTCACGCCGAAGACCGGGGTTCGATTCCTGAGCTCGGCCAATTTCTTAATCGCTTTTATTTATTTATATGGCCTGACTAGTAAAGCTAATTAGGCTAATTGGGCAATTAAGCAATTAACTAAGCTCAGTCCCACATACTTGGAGCATCACTATACGATCCCTTCTATTGGTTGTATGGTTACTAGCCAAAGTGCAATTGGCCCCGTTTGAAATTCGCGCACTGTGACGTCACAACCGTTTCCACCAATTGAAAAGCGTGACATTTTCTGTCGACAACTGCTGCTTACAACGATGAGACATTAAAGGCTTCCTCCTTAAAACTCCGCAAACGCCTACAAACAACGCCCATTCTTGCCCATTTCGACGAGGAGGCGGATACAGAACTTCACACCGATGCCAGCAACATTGGCCTCGGTGCTGTCCTCGTCCAGTGGCAAGATGGTGTTGAGCGCGTGATTGCTTACGGCAGCCGTACGCTGTCTCGGTCCGAGGCCAATTACTCAACCACTGAAAAGGAGTGCCTAGCTGTTGTGTGGGCGATAACGAAGTTCCGGCCCTACTTGTATGGTCGCCCGTTTCGGGTCGTGAGTGACCACCACTCACTGTGTTGGCTCGCGAATCTTAAAGACCCCTCGGGCCGGCTAGCTCGTTGGAGCCTTCGCTTGCAAGAATTTGATGTAACAGTTGTCTACAAGTCGGGAAGCAAACACAGCGATGCAGACTGCTTGTCCCGTGCTCCTATCCCGTCCAGCTCTGATGACCTCGAAGATGACCCTCTCTTTATTGGTGCTCTGACCACGTCCGCCCTCGCTCAACAACAGAGGGACGACACGGAATTGCGGCCACTCATCGATTATCTTGAGGGTACCGCCTCGTTACCGCCTCGTCTATTCATGCGTGGCTTGTCGTCGTTTTGCTTGCGAGATGGCGTCCTCTACAAACGAAATTACGGCCCGACGGACTCTGGTTACCTGCTCGTGGTTCCAACGACGCTCCGCACTGACGTTTTGCAGGCATGCCACGACGAGCTTCCTTCCGGCCACCTCGGATTTTCTCGAACGATGGCACGAGTTCGTCACCGTTATTACTGGCCCAGGCTTTCTGCGGCTTCCCCGCAGGGAGGCGTCTGCAGCATGCAGACGTTGGTGAGTGGCGACACCACGGGGTTAACCCGAGCATCCGCAGGGACATCCCCTCAGGGGGATGATGGTGAACAATGCGTCACCACGGACCCGAGCATCCGCGCTTAGCCGTGCGTGGCATCGCCGTGTCCGGGGAAAAGGGAATCCTGGTGGTTGAGCCGATGCCGAGCGTTTGGACCCTTAAGGCCCCTCGGCGGAGGCAACACACCACTTTGGCCCCAGCTTCCTGTAGACGGCACCTCCGGCCTGACCCGACCGGGGGAAATCGGCAGTCGCCTTTTCCTGTTCTCCTTTCCATCTTTCACTTTCCTATCTCCTTTCTTACAACTCTCCTGTATCCTCCTCCCTTCTTGGTTTTTTCCTCTTTTTCCTGGCGGCGAGGGTTAACCGTGTGTGACCAACTACCCTGTGTTGAGTCATATTAGGTTATAGTTAAGGTGTACAGCTGGCGTGGGCAGGACTTTCTTTCAAGTTCCTGTCGCGTCCCCTTGTTGGACTCCATGGTGGGTGGCTGGCACCATGACCGAAAAACATCAATTTTTTATGGCTCCCCCCCTTTCCAAACCTGATCGCTCTCTTAAAAGAGTGCGGAACGAAGCAGAGAACTTTTTTTCCAAAAAGAAACCAACATTTGCCAAATTCCATGTCATCCACAGTGAAGTTCAAGATAAACAGGCCAGAATTCTATCCCCCTTCATGGTATCGAAGTGCTTAACAGAAGCTTTGGGCCCCGGCTACAAAGTATCCAAAATGACCAGTGGCGATTTATTGCTGGAACTCCGAGAAAATGTCCAAACCACCAAACTCTGTAACATAGTGTCTATTGGGGACACACCTGTCTCCATCACTGCACACCGATCCCTCAACACTGTCCGTGGCGTCATCTCAGAAAATGATTTTCTACACCTTACCGAGAAAGAAATGCTGGAAGGGCTTTCCGAGCAAAATGTCATTGATGTATATCGAATCAAGATCCGCAAGGACAACAAAGAAATAGATACCAAACACCTAGTCCTGACTTTTAACACATGCACATTGCCCGAAACCATCGACGTTGGATACCTCAAAGTAAATGTAAGACACTACATCCCTAACCCCCGAAGGTGCTTTAATTGTCAACGGTTTGGCCACGGATCGCAGAGTTGCCGCGGCCACAAAACTTGCGCGAAATGCGCGTCGAAGGAACACCATTCTGAGGAATGCGACGCAGCTCTACGCTGCGCTAATTGTGAAGGAGAACATGCTGCGTACTCCAGGGCGTGTCCGTCCTGGAAGAAGGAAAAGGAAATCATCACCATTAAGACCAAGGAAAACATTTCATTCAAAGAAGCCAGAAGGCGTTTTGCACTGACAAATACATTCTCTTTCACAGCCAAACCAAACTATGCTGACGTGGCGCGCAGGGGCGGTGCACCACGCAGCACTCCGGCATCTGCCGCGGCCACTCCCACCGCGCCTGTGGTAGTGCCATCAACGCCCCAGGCAGAGACAGCCAAGGCTGCTCTGCCAACTCCAAGCCAGGGAGTGCCGGCCCATGGGCCAGCATCCCGCAGGACTTCCCCCCGTCGGGGGAGGCCTGACACCAACACATCCGCGGCTTCGCGGTCCTCCAGCACCTCTGGTGAGGTGATGGATACAACTACCACTCCGCCCGCTTTACGGCGGCGGACCGGCTCTCACGAGCGAAGAAAAGATAAAACCCCGGTAACGGGCCCAGAACAGTAAATTCCTTCAGTTCCATTCACACCCAAAAAAAACAAACATGATATTTGCGATTCAATGGAACTGTAGAGGAATGTTAAGGAACTACAGTGATATAACACATATTCTAGGGTCCGTGATGCCTCTAGCTCTATGTCTCCAGGAGACCAATCTTGGTCCACAACATTCAAATATCTTAAAGCATTATACAACTTTTAGGCGTGATCGCGAACATGCAAGTAGACTCTCGGGAGGCGTCGCAATCATCATCCAAAGCGGCGTCCCGGCTCAAGAAATCAAACTGAAAACAAAACTTGAGGCGGTTGCGGTTAGCGTCATCAGCTACAAAACCATAACAATATGTTCTGTATATCTTCCCCCACACATCACATTAACATGCCAAGATCTAGAAGGCCTGATCGATGAACTGCCGGAGCCATTTCTGGTAGTTGGCGATTTTAACGCTCACTCTCCGTTTTGGGGAAGCGAACGCTGCGACTCTAGAGGCCAAACAATCGAAGATTTTATACTTTCAAATAATGTCTGTCTTTTAAATACGGGAAAAGCCACATATTGCTGTCCAAGCACAGCAAAAATGAGCTCTCTCGATTTAGCTTTCGCATCACCATTACTTTTTAACGATTTTAAATGGGATGTTTTAAATGACCCCATGGGCAGCGATCACTTACCTACCGTCATCAGGCTCTCATCATCCACTCCAATCATCCCCACAAGGCCACGGCGCTGGAAAATTCAGCTTGCCGACTGGTCACTCTTTACAAAAAGTGCCACTCTGGAAAAGGAATTTTGTGACGACCTTAGCACAGATGAAATTAATCAGAAGTTTACTGAATGCATAATATCGGCCGCAACACTCGCTATACCACAAACAACAGGACTTGCACAAAAGAAACACAAAGTATGGTGGACAAAAGAATGCACATTAGCAAAAAAACAACAAAACAAAGCCTGGAGCGCTCTGCGTCGATATCCCACTGCAGAGAACTTACTTACCTTTAAGAAGGCAAAAGCCAGAGCGCGGTATGTCCGAAGAAATGCAGAAAAAACCTCTTGGCAGAAATATGTCTCCTCAATAAACAGCTCAACAACATCAAAGAAAATGTGGGAAAAAGTGCGTAAATTTACTGGTGACCATACCCCTTTCACACTTCCTCTCTTGACTGCACCCGGGACACAAACATCTTTAGAAGAACAGGCCAACATACTGGGCGAGCATTTTGCTGAGATCTCAAGCTCATCCAACTACACAAGCACATTTCAAAAACACAAAGCAATAGCTGAAAAACAAAAATTTCCATCTGGAGCAGGTGTTCATGAGGATTACAACCAGCCTCTCACACTACAAGAAATAAATAAGGTATTATCTTCTGGAAAAAAGACAGCACCAGGACCAGACAACGTGCATTACGCTATGCTTGCACATCTCTCCGAGGCTGCTGTAGAGGCACTGTTAAAATTTTTTAATAAAATCTGGATAACTGGAAATATACCTGACGAGTGGAAAAAAGCAGTCATAATACCCTTTCTCAAACCCGGAAAACCACCAACAAGTCCTAGCAGTTACAGACCAATAGCCCTCACCAGCTGCATTGCTAAATCTTTCGAAAGTGTAATAAACATTAGACTGACCTTCGTACTTGAATCTCGGCAACTACTAGATAAACACCAATGTGGGTTTAAGAAAACATGCTCCACCACAGATCACCTTGTCCGCCTAGAAAACACCATCCGGGAGGCGTTCATCCACAAGCAGCACTGTATTGGGGTCTTCTTCGACCTGGAGAAGGCCTACGATACTACGTGGAAGTTCGGCATCCTCCGTGACCTAGCAGAGCTAGGTATCCGCGGCAGGATGTTGAACTGCTTGAACGACTTCCTGGCTAACCGCACATTCCGAGTCCGCCTAGGAGCAACTCTCTCCATGACTTTCACCCAAGAGAACGGCGTACCCCAGGGGTGCATTCTAAGCACGACACTCTTCATAATAAAAATGAATTCCTTAGCTAAAGAAATACCCAAGTCCATAATGCATTCAGTTTATGTAGATGACCTACAAATAGCATGCACGTCCTCCAGCATATCAACCTGTGAGAGACAAATACAAATCACACTAAATAAACTAGGTTCTTGGGCAGACAAAAATGGATTTAAATTTTCCCCTCAAAAAACAGTAGCTGTTCTTTTCTCATTGCGACGAGGCCTACAGGTCGATCCCAGTCTATACCTGAATCACACTGCGCTACCAATTAAACAAGAACACAAATTTTTAGGCCTAACTTTCGACAAGAAACTCACATTTCTACCACACATTAACAACCTTAAAAAGAAAGCTTCTCAAGCCCTCAATGTCTTAAAAGTGCTCTCACGGAAGCGGTGGGGGTCCGATAGAGCAAGCCTTTTACAAATATATCGCTCTCTGGTGCGCTCCAAGCTGGACTACGGGTGCATAGTATATGGCTCGGCAAGAGCATCCTACTTGAAAAGATTAGACCCCATTCATAATCTTGGTCTCCGCCTATCATCTGGAGCATACAGAACATCACCGGTAGCCAGCCTATACGTTGAAACTAATGAGCCCGCTCTTGAGGACCGAAGAATCGCACTAACATGCACATACGTCTTAAAAATCCGTTCTCTTCCGAAACATCTCTGCCATCCAGTTGTCACCAAGTGCCCATCTAAAAGATTATTCATCAACAAACCACATTCTATCAGGCCATTACTACTGCGCTTTGAAGATAAATGTGAAGAGCTAACAGTACTAGATGCCCTACCGAATATTGCACAAAGGAATGAATATTTGCCACCATGGTACAGCCTGCCTTCAGTATGTGACTTCACAATGACACATTTAGACAAAAAGCAAACGCCAAACGAGTACATATTACAGGAATTCTTTGCACTACAAGAAACGTATGACACCTACATTGAATTTTATACCGATGGCTCAAAAACAGAAAGTCATGTTGGAAGTGCAGTAATCCAATAAAAAAATAAACAGATAATACGACTACCAGAATGCGCATCAGTTTTTACTGCTGAGTGTTATGCCATCTTCATAGCTGTAGAAAAAATAGTAAGAGAGAACATCAAAAATAGCATCATTTACACCGATTCCCTCAGTATGCTCAAAGCACTGCACTCCAGGAATGCTACTGAACCCATAATAGGAAACATCATACATAACATAGTTAAAATCACAAAACAAGAGCACAACATTAAATTCTGCTGGGTTCCTAGCCATGTTGGAATTGTAGGTAATGAGAAAGCAGATGTATGTGCTGCACAAGCCCGGAATGGCCAAATAAAGCAAGTGAACATACCGCACAGGGATTGTTTAAAGTTTATCTACAGTAAACTCAGAAATAAGTGGCAGGCAGAATGGGAAGAGCACGCAAACAACAAATTACATTCTGTTAAGCCCATTTTAGGGGAATGGCAATCGTGTAGGCATCAAGAACGTTTTACCGAAGTTATTTTATGTCGGCTCCGCATTGGACACACCCACCTCACGCACAACTTTCTGCTAACCAAACAAAACAAACCTCTCTGTGACATGTGTGGTGCTGAACTCACAGTGAACCACATTTTAATTTCATGTATAAAGCTAGAAGAGCTAAGAAAGAAATATTTTACAACATTTTACAGGGAAACCATCCCATTACACCCCATGCTACTCTTAGGTGATCGAGCACTGGTTGATATTTCACGTATTTTTAGGTTTCTCAAGGAAGCCAACGTTTTAAACAAACTCTAAGTATTTTTAGAAAGCTTCACCATTAACAAAATCTCTAACCTTGTGTTTGGCGCAGCATAGCCTCAGTTGCTTTTGCGCCATAAAAATCAATATAACTAACTAACTAACTTTCTGCGGCTGTCAAGCGTTATGTACGCACTTGCCGCGAGTGTCAACGTCGGAAGAAACCACCTTTCAAGCCGGCTGGTTTGCTCCAACCCATTGCTCCGCCGAGAATTCCTTTCCACCAAGTCGGCATGGACTTACTGGGCCCCTTTCCCACGTCATCATTGGGTAACCGGTATATTGTGGTTGCCACCGACTACCTCACCCGGTATTGTGAGACGAAAGCCCTTCCCCGCGGCACTGCTGCTGAAATTGCTGACTTTTTCATCATCAGCATAGTCCTCCGCCATGGCGCCCCTTATGTTGTTTTAACTGACCGAGGCACAGCGTTCACGTCCACGCTTACTCAGGAAGTTATGCGGCTCAGTGGCACAAGTCATCGTAAGACCACTGCTTACCATCCTCAAACCAACGGCCTAACCGAGCGCCTCAATAAGACTATCGCTGATATGATTTCTATGTACGTCGACGATGACCATAAGAACTGGGACGAAATCCTTCCGTACGTCACGTTTGCCTACAATACTGCCCTTCAAGAGACGACGGGGTTCACGCCATTTCGTTTGGTACACGGTCGTGAAGTCGTGACTATGTTGGACACGATGTTGTTGCCCGATATTGCACGCCCATCCGTTGCCGACGCTGATGCATTCGTTCGCCATGCAGAGGCTGCCCGCCGGCTGGCTCGGCAACGAACCTGCGTGCGGCAAGAAGTCGATGCTCACCGCTATAACCTCCGTCACCGCGAAGTCATTTTCCAGCCTGGCGATCAAGTGTGGGTTTGGAGCCCCATCCGTCTGCGCGGTCGCTCCGAGAAGCTTTTACGCCGTTACTTCGGCCCCTACGAGGTCCTCCGCAAACTCAGCGACGTTACGTATGAAGTGCGCCCGCAAGGGAGTGTTCGTTCTTCCAGACGCCCGCCGACATCCGAAATTGTGCACGTCGCAAGACTCAAGCCATACCATGCCCGCTAGGACAACTCTCACCACGTTCGGTGCCTGGGATTCTGTTAACACCCACACGTGGCTCCCCCTCACTTTCAGGCATCGAGTCGATGCCTTTCCAGAGGGGAGGGGCAATGCCGCACTTAGTTTAGCCATCACTCTACCAGCGCCCCCGTGCGGTCTGTCTTCGACCTTTGTCGCGCGCCGGACTTCGTCCTCTTCTGCTCGGTGCTAGTGCCTGCCGGCTGCGCTCTGCCCAGTGTGCTCGCCAGGTACTGTTCTGCCAGGGATAGAACGTCCTACCGGCGTCCGTGACATTTTACAGAATTACTGTTAGTTCTTTGGGCTATTTTCCATGTGAAACCATCAGCGCTGTGTTTGTCTCGCCGCTTCATGTCCGTCGTATTTCGCGCTGTTTTTAAATATGGCAAGTATTGCATCTTAGGCCTCGAAGCCTACTACCATACCAGAGTTGTCACCAGAGATCAAACTAGGAGGCACGTGGACCACCTAGGTCCCGTGGCCTTGCGGCGTCATCACAACCTGCCGATTTGATAGTGAGCAAACTGCCCACCGTGGCAGGTGGCAGTTAATAGAGAGTTTTAGTATAGCGTTAGCCTGATAGCGGACCTAAGGGAAAATACGTTAGCCTGCCGCAAGCAACTTATCCCCACAGACAGTTTTAGCGTAGCGTTTTGAAAACGCCAAACGCCAGGATGCCAATGGTCCTTCTAAAATGGTTGACATTGCCGCTAACTTGCCAAAGTATAATATTTCCGAGTTTTTTAAACGAATTATTAGTGCAGCGTTCATTTTCGTCTGCAAAATAACCCCGAAATTGAAAAAAAAGGAAGTAGAAACGTAAAACAGTGGCGCCATCTAGTAAAGGCAATGTTAACTACAAGCCGTTGGAGCAAGAATATTTGCCATCACATGTCGTCTAATGTTCAAAAAACTTTTGTAAATTTAATATAAACTCTCTTTACATAATTTAAGTCCATAAAACACGGCGAAAAGCCTCCAAATCTATTTTTGTCTCGTTCCAGACGTTTTTGCTAGGTTTCTGCTGCGCTTCGGGCCGTTGCAGACGGTAGCAGTGCAGCTTGAGGTTCCATTAGGCTTGCGCGCTCCAGAATCGAGAGCGTATCTGAAAAACTGGGCTGAATTGCAGCTTAAATTTTATTGCCGAAGCAAGGTCAGTCATAAAGAAAAGCAAAAACATCAGTAGTTGCCGGTAAACATGCCGACCGGAATCGCAAGAGCTGCTGAATCGGCTGAAGCGGGCGGCTGTCGCTTGAAAGGATGCCGCCATGTTTCCACGCTAAGGGCGCAAAAGCCGCAACTGCCGCAACGCTAAATTCTGAAAATTGCGTGCGTACGCTAACACTATTTCCCCGTTAGCGTTCGGCTCATGCGCACTCTGGACCCGCTATTCCGCTATGCCCGCAATTACGCAAAGCCCGCAATACTAAAACTCTCTAATGATTCCTCGCTTGGGAAGATAAACGTGGGTTGCCCAAGGCCCACCACTGGGAGCACCTGCCATCGCATGACAGTGGCTCATCGCTTAACTGCTGCACCTCTGCGCAAACGGGAGTTTGAGGACTCCCATGGGTCTATACTGTAAAGTTGGTGATAATTTCCTGCATATATGGGAACTAGCCCGCTACGCTATCGTGTCATGCCTTTATTACGGAGATTAAGTAAGGCTTCCAGACATTTCTGTATGCTTCTTGTGCTTGTACAAAGTGGCAGCAGAGTTTATACACTTTATTGGCCGATCTCGGAACTTATGGCTTGAAATTACTGTGCAATAATAATATAACTTAAATGTGTGCAGATACAAAATTTCGAGCTCAAATATTATGCTTTCTTTCATGAGGCATGAGGAGACTTTTTCTGTCAACTTTCAGTCGCATGCGTTAGGTGGAACATAATTTAATACGCTTTTGAATACTGCCCGAGCAGCCATTCGGCATTTCCGCCCACATCGAGTGCCCTCAAGGTACAGCTGCCCCAACTGTTCTGACGTCACCAAACCCAGCTGTTTCTCACAGGAATAAAAAGTGCTGGCTGGCGACGTCGACGTCACAGGAAAGGCGGTGACTTGGTATGGTTTTATCGACTGTGATGTCTAGGTGTCAGTGCAGGCGCCAACCTAGGCAAAAATGCCACTACAAAATCATTAGAACTTAGTTATTAACCCTGAGCACAAGCATTTACAGCTCAATTTCAGAATTACGAGGCCCTTAGGTCTATTTCAAGGCATAAAAACCGTCACCCAAATACTTTTGGTCTGTACCCCTTTGAGCTCGTATTTCTAAACAAGACACCGTGTTGGCCGAGATTTCGGGCTAATTCATTTATAACTTTGTTTGCTGCAATAGTTTTGAAATGAGTCACACAGTGAACTCCAATGCGATATTATCGCAGGAATACAAAAGCTGTTGAAGCCGATTCGATGGATCTTAGGTTAAAGGCATGAAACATGGACACAAGCAAGGCAAACGGAACGGAGCGCCCCCGTCACACGGTGGCGCCCCCGGACGGACGCCCCCGTCAAAGCGTCCCGTCTACCTTCCTTGTGTCCGTGTGTGTTTCGCGCCTCTAACCAAAAAGCAACTGTTGCCAACTAGCCCAACAAGGCGTTCTTCTAAGCGGTTTGATGGAAGATCGCCTTTTTGGCTATGAAGTTTTTAATTATTTCCACTAGGGGTGTATATAATGGGTTAGAGTCTGAGGAACAGCTTTGGCTCGCCAGGTTTCCTGGGTGGATCACTAAAACGGGGGAAGAAATTTTTTCTTTACAAGTCCTACGATATGACACAATGTTATCATGTTTAGCTAGTGTAATCAGTTATATTATAAACGAATGGTTTATGGGGTTCAACGTCCCAAAGCGACTCAGGCTATCAGGCACACCGTAGTGAAGGGCTCTGGAAATTTCGACCACCTGGTGTTCTTTAACGTGCACTGACATCGCACAGCACATGGGCCTCTAGAATTTCGCCTCCATCGATATTCGACCACCACGGTCGGGATCGAACCCGCGTGTTTCGGGTCAACAGCCAAACGCCATAACCACGGAGTCCCCATGGCGGACTGTGAGTGAATAATTTGTTCCCAGAGCAGTAATGACATTCGATAAACGGCGGCCAAATTCATCTACGGAAAACTAGGCATATTTTCAACCTGCAGATATCAAGATTTCAAGATTTCTTTTATTTCTTCCTTTTCAAAAGAGAGGGAGCTGAGGCAAAAGGCTGTAGTGCCTGACGAGGCCTTAGCTGCCATGCACAGTTTGCAGTACAGTGCAACGGGAGAAAAAAAATGAACACGTTACAAATCAAACTAACATTCAATGCATTATAGAGCAAAAAAGAGAAGGGGGATCACACATTCCATAAAACGTGATCATAGCCGAGCAACAAAAATGACAAAGGCTGACTTCGCTTGCGCACGGAAAATATAGATGAAACATACAAGAACTTTTAGCGTTAATAGTACTGCTCGGACACAAAAAGGGGCAGTATTTATTAGGTAAACTAACATTGTGTCAGATGGCCAGTGCACAGCTACTGAAGGATTTGACATATCATTTTGCGTTAAGTGGCGTTTGATTAGTTTATTAAACTGTTTGAGAGAAACCCGAAAATAAAGATCACCCGAGAAATTATTTAGGACGGTAGATGCTTCATAGTTTATTGTCTGTTTCCCGCAGTTGGTGCGTGTCCTAGGGACTATTTTCCTATGTGCTCGAAGGCTATACTGTGATGAGGAATTGTCTGGAATAGTATCATACAGCCGGGTTTTGTAGATATGTAAGATGTTGACAACTAATATGAATTTGTGTCTGGGCAGTGAGCAGTTAGAGATAGTGGACTCCGTTAACATCCTTGGGGTGCATTTTTCAAAGCACCTTACCTGGAATGAGCATGTTGATCACCTACAGTCAAAATTGTCATCTGCCATTGGTGTCATTGCTCGTCTGCGTCGCATTCTCCCGACCAAGGTAAAATTAATCTTGTACAATGCACTGGTGGTATCTGTCATGCAGTATTGCATTGTGGTGTGGGGCACAACTGGCGTGACAAACTTGCAGAAACTACATTTGCTACAAAAAAGAGCTGTACGTTACATAGCTGATGTCCATTATACATACTCCACAAAACCACTTTTTCCAAAATATGAAATTCTTCCTGTGTTTTGTTTTTATAATTACAGGTTGATGTTGTGCTACAAAGGTTTTGTAAAGTTTGGCATTGATTACATAACTCATCTGGCAAAACTCCAAGAAAACACAAATATTCGTCAGACCCGACATAAAGAAATGTGGTTTGTACACACCCCGAGAACCTCCTATGATGAACAATCTCTATCTTATACACTACCTTCGCTGTTAAACTTACTAGACCGACAAAATTTTGATCCCTCCAGAAACAGAAACTGTCGCATTAAACGTTTTTGTCAACTTCTTCATTTGCAAGACTAACCATGCCTTCCTATTCGCCTAATTTTGTTCACTAATGTTGCTTATGTGTGTTGATTTATCTGTATTACCTTTTGTTGCTTCTCGGATTGATTGCCGTCTTGTTTCATTCTGTATTACCCGTTGCTTTGTGATATTTTTTCATTTTTGTGTAAGACTGGCCGTCATCCTGCTGTCATGCCAACTAACAAGGGGTCGGGACCTCGTCAAGCTGCTCGAGCTTTTAGTCCCGTACTCCTCCTTTTCTAAGGAAATAAATGATTGATTGATTGATTGATTGATGTTGGAACAAACGATAAAAATATACCTGATCTGCTTTAAGCAAACTGTGTTTGAGAAAGAGAGGTGCTTTAGCCAAATATTGAGGATGACCGTGATACCCTTCGATTGCCCGTAATGACTTCTTTTGCACAAGTATCAATTTGTTGTAATTGCATTTAGTCGTAGTGCCCCAGACGAGGCAGCAATAAGACAATTTAGAATACAAAAAGTGATAGTACATAGATAACTTCAACCATTTAGGTAGCAGATGGGTTATTCTATAAAGGCAACCAACTGTTTTAGACAGATCGGATGTAAGATTAGTAACATGAATATTCCAAGAAAGAGTTTCGGAAAACCAGACACCGAGGAATTTGAGACTGCAGACTCTATCTATTATTGTGTTCTCGTACTGAATATTGACTGCGTGGCGTTCGACAATGTTGATGGGTCTAAATATAATGTAGGCAGTTTTCATCAAATTTCGGGTCAGACTATTTGCCTGCAACCACATATGTAATCGAGTTAGGTAAATATTAGTCATACTTTCCAGGGCAGGCAGTGAAGGGGCAGTGAAGAAAAGGTTCGTGTCATCTGCGTACATTACAAGATCAGGTGAGTCTAATATTCGTGATATATCATTAATGTAAACTAAGAATAATAGAGGTCCTAGTATAGAACCTTGCGGAACACCCTGGGTTATGGCAAGCCTGTCGGAAGAATTCTCATTAATTCGAACAAATTGTAAGTGGTTTTTAAATAACTAGTCAGAAGATGCAGGGTTATTCCGCGCACCCCGTAGCCATGTAACTTACTGAGGAGCATTGTATGCTGCACGCAGTCAAATGCCTTGCGAAAATCAAGAAACAAACCCAAGGTGTACCTTTGCTCCTCCATATTGTAGATAATTTTGTCTTTGATCCTGAGCAGTGCTTGTTCGGTGGACCTGTTTTTTAAGAATCAGTACTGTGTAGAAGCTACAAGTCTATGTTTGTCAAAAAAGTCCTGCAATCTGCAGTTAATCGCACCCTCGAATAGTTTAGATAATACAGGTAGTACTGAAATAGGCCTATAGTTGGTGATTTCATTCCTGTCACCACCTTTATAGATTGGACACACGCGAGCAAAATTCAAGCCGTCTGATGGGAACACTCCCGTTTCAAACATAAGATTGATAATGTGAGCCAACGCGCCATGTATAGATGAAGAAACATACTTTAACGGCACAGCTGCTACTTGGTCATACCCAGGTGATACGTTATTCCTATTGTTATTTACTAATGCTTCCACTTCATTGGGAGTTGTTGGTGCATGCAATGCGAAATTAGGTAATGGGGTAATGGGAATCAAGTAGTCACTGCTAAGTTCGGGTTTATCATTTGCTGGGGAATCCACTCCGTTACCCTTAAGGACCAGCGGTTATCTTGCCTTCGCTTTACATGCCCTGCCCAAGCCCATTTCTTCCTCTTGATTTCAACTAAGATGTCATTAACCCGCGTTTGTTCCCTCACCCACTCCGCCCTCTTCCGATCTCTTAACGTTACACATATCATTTTCCTTTCCATAGCTCGCTGCGTTGTTCTTAACTTAAGCTGAACCCTCTTTGTTAGCCTCCACGTTTCTGCCCCATAGGTGAGTACCGGTAGGGTACAGGTGTTGTATACTTTTCTCTCCAGGGATATTGGTAAGCTACCATTCATGATCTGAGAGAACCTGCCATATGCGCTCCACCCCATTCCTATTCTTCTAGTTATTTCCCTCTCATGATCCGGATCTGCGGTCACTACATGCCCTAAGTAGACATATTCTCTTACTACTTCCAGCACCTCGCTACCAGTTGCGAACTGCTGTTCGCTTGCTAGGCTGTTGAACATTACTTTGGTTTTCTGCATGCTAATTCCAAGAGAAAGCAAACGTAGCCGGGGACGGCAAAAAGTTAGGTGGGCGGATGAGATTAAGAAGTTTACGGGGATACAGTGGCGGCAACTGACAAAGGACAGGGTTAATTGGAGAGACATGGGAGAGGCCTTTGCCCTGCAGTGGGTGTAGTCAGGCTGATGATGATTATGATTTGCTGGGGTGCCTACGGTCACGAAAAACTCGTTCATTGCGTTTGCCAAGCTGGAACCAGTGAGTGTACCATCTGAAGTTATAATTTCATTCAACTCGTGAACTATGTTTTTATTGCATAGTTTATTTATTTCTTTCCAGACTTTTCCCTGATCATTCTGGACTTTCGGAAACCGCTGGATGTAGTATTTAGTCTCAGCGACTTTAAGGTCAGTATTTAGTGCATTTCTAAGCTTCATATATTCTTTTAGTAGGGCTATGTCACGGCTCTTAATAAACGTATGGTACATTTTATTACGTGTCCGAATGCGTTGGTACAGTGATTTTGTCATCGAGGGCTTTTTATACTTCTTCCGATTAAACGTTCTTACACGAAGAGGGAAGGCATCGTTATAAAACGCCAGAAGGAGCTTGAGGAATGCGGCATAGGCCTCATTTACATCATAAATTGTGTTGATATGCCAAGTTGTACTATCAATTAGTTTTAAATCTAAGACGGCTAGAATCATTTATGTCTCTGTAATTGTATGCAGCTTTGTTAAGTGTTCTCTTATTTAGAATAATGGAAAGAAAACAGAATACAGGCAGATGGTCTCCAATGTCCGCAGTTAGCACGCCCGATAGGGGCTCGGGGGACATCTGATTGGTTATGCATACATCTAGCAGAGTGGCTGTTTCCGTAGTCACCCTTGTAGGCAAAGCTATGTAGTTGAAGCAAGCATACGATGACAAGATGTTCTTAAATTCGCATGCATAGGGATCTGTGGCCATTAGATTTATATTCACATCGCCCATAAGTATAAAAGGAAGTTTAATGGAAGCTAGATAGTCAAGCAGGCACTCAAGAAATTGACATAAAGTCTGCTTATTACCCTTGGGTGGTCGGTACATTGCAACAATAATAACGTGTGACAAAGATATAGAAATGAACTCATAATTGGGAGTTATGATCGAAAACTCTTCAATTACAGTAGACGTGTAGCAGTCTTTTAAATAAATTGCAAGACCATCGCCTCTTCCATGAGGCCTTGTAAAACCATTGTACTTATAACCATCAAAGTAAAGAGGTTCATCCTGTGCGGACAACCAGGTTTCAGTGAACAGAAGAGCATCAAACTCAGTGTGCAGTGACGAGAATAGGAGGGTGACAGAGTCGCCTTTGTTTCGCATGCTCCGAAAATTTACATGCATAGCCGAAAAAAATGTTTCAGTTAATCTCATTCGAGAATTCAAATCGTCAAAGCTGTAGTAATCGCACCCTGAATGAGACTGCATGATAAGATTGGAGCAGATATAAAAGTCGGTACACAGCAAAGTTTACTTAGGTCATTTTGTTTAAATCGTCATGTTCGAGGATCTTGAAGATATCGGTGCCTTCAGACTGCCTTGAAAAAATTTTTCCACCATTTGTCCACGCAAATTTCCATTTCATTTGCTTTTTTCGCGCAACGGCCGCGCCGAGCAAATTCTTCTTTGCTGAAGTCAAGTGCTCATTCATATAGACTGCATCATCATCCGAAAAGCCGAGCGTTTTGTTTGTCAACTTGTGCTTCCTAGCTTTTGCCAGTAGCGCATGCCGCTTATCAGGACGGACAAAACGAACTACAATGTTCTGCTGACCCGAGTTTTGCGTGTAAACAGTGTGGTATATGTCGATATTTGAGTCAGTGATCGGTTCACCAACTGTATCGCCGATTTTCTTAACTATGGCAGCAGGATCATCAATGGTTTACACACCTTTTATTTTTAAGTTGTTCGAGCGGCTGTATTGCTCAAGCTCCTCCACTTTGAGCGTATGGCTCTCAGACTTTCGTTGACCTTAAGCACTTCACTAATTTGTTGCCTGAGTGCTTTGACCTCAGAGCTAATGTTTTTTGCTTCGTCACATGTGTCACTGCAAAACTGCGTACTATCTTTTAGTGAACGTAATTCCGCTCTCATTTCTCGCTTGAAATCTTCGAAGGTCTTCCCAATATCCTTCGTCATGGTAAGGAAACTTCAACAACAAACATACAGCAAATTTACAAGGCAAATAAAGTTTGGCAGCAGTGCACGGCTTGATTAAAAAAAAGGTGTAGTAGCAGTACAGTATATTAGCGCTTACCTGCGAAGAAAGCAGGAGCAATAAGCAATGTGCGAACAGTTTGCGCACTGCTGCCAAACTGTGCGGAAGCCTCTCGCAGGGACGTCTTTTGTAGGCAGGGGGGCGGAAGTCCAGCGCTGGTTGCGCTTAGTCACCAGTAGAGGGCGACATGCAGTTCCAACAGTTCTGTTTTCAGCCGACGATGCGTCCGATCCAATACTCCTAAAGAAGGTGATACTGCGCACCTACCCTAGAAAATGCCCCCCTCCCCTCCCCCCGCGCCAACCACATTAGAAATTCTACAAGAAGAAGGAAGAAGGAAAAGAAAGAGCGCGGGTACGAAAATTTGTTTTTGATAACTTCTTCATGCACACCTTTTGTGCTCTCGATAGTTAAATATATAAACCCCTTTTTTATGCGAAGCATATTAACGTAGGTTTCGGGCCTTCGCGCGACGCCCGGCGGTGGCCACCATTGACCTTCAAGTGACCTTCAAGTAGGTCACGTGACATGACGTCACACCGGCTGCAGATGGGGCCTCATATCGCGCCGTCGGTCGCCTCCCGGCGGTGGCCACCATTGACCTTGAAGTGAGATCACATGATGTGACGTCACGTGATGACGTCACACCGGCTGCAGATGGGGCCTCATATCGCGCCGTCGGACGTCGCCCGGCGGAGGCCTCCACGCTTCTGTTCGCGCCGTCGCGCGCGACGCGGCGGCGGCGCCACCATCGCTGCATCACGTGATATGTGACGTCACGCCAGGGATGAGGCGGCGCGCGCCCGCCGTCGCGTCAGTCTCTGTGCCCGCAACCGCGCCAGCGTCTTTGCGCCGGGTGTGTATGCGGTCAAGATGCCTCCAAACGCTAAGGACATGCTTCGCATCCACTGGGCTTAACCTTGATAAGCCTCCAATTTTTAACAAAAGGATATCCTTGAAGAGGCGTATTTTTGCGACTAAGTAGAACGTTCAGTTGGGCAAGGTGGTACACATAGATCTTTTGTAAAACGGTGCGAACAACGTCGGACAAGAACAAGAAGGACACGGGTCGAGCTCCTTATTGTTCTTGTCCGACATTTTTCGCGCTGTTTTACAAAAGGTGTTTTTGCGAGGGTTTAGGTAGTCTATTTTGTGTTGTTTCGCGTGCATTTGTACACAAGTCTTTTCATATAAGCGAACAGAAACACCCCTTTGTGATAATTTTGACTTTATTAGAGTGTTTTTTTACGTTCTCACTCTCCAAACCTGGGACGTCTTAAGGCGACCGGTGGAGACCATACGCAAGGAAGTCGTCCAAGTCCTCCGCTATACGGGTGGCGCTGCACGCACACACAATCTTCCTGACATCGTGAGCCTACTTTGCTACCAGGAGGGCACTGAAAGCAAGAAAGAATATTAAGGCCAAAGCCTTTAATGCCTCATCGTTGTCGACAGAAGGTTGTCAGCTGAGGTGTCACGCTTTCGGGTCGGTCGAAATGGTTATGACGTCAAAGTGCGCGGATTCGAAGTAATGAGGTCACCCACGGATGCCTAACGCTCCCTTTTGGAGCACACGACAACTAATAAAATAGTTGTCGCCTGCTCCGACAGGGGGCGTATGAATACAACCGAACTCATCGAAGCAGAGAGAGAGTCGTGCTAAGGAGCAGAGTCGGCAATCAAAGTGTCTAGTTGTAATGTGTAGTTGTAATATGTAGTCAAATAAAGCTCTAGTACAGCGCAAACAGCCGCGCAGTCAGTGCCAAACAGCGCGCCAAGAAAGGCTTTCGCCTTGCAGCACTTTAGAGAGCCAATGTGTCCCCTGAATTTTTCTATTCTAGCATAACGCAAAAAAAATAAAAATAAAATCATGAATGACACCTGAGTAACTGAGATGAATATTTGCCTCTTTGAAATTTACCGAGCGTTCTCGTTAATCGTAGTGTTTATAGAGTTGTCGAGTAATGTATGCTGTGGAATACTGGCATTCGAATAGGCTGTGGCCATTCATTCCTAATATGCGACAGTAAGGTATGTTTTTCGTTTGAAACACATATTTTTTCGGAGTACCAGATAATCCCAGTTTTGTTTTCTCGAGAGTACACAGAGGCCATTAATATATAATAATATGAAACTTCTGCCAGGGAAAAATACATTTAAGCATTTGTGCGTCATATAAAACCGTAAGCATAGTTTTGCTGTTGTGACCGGTTAACAAAAACAATAGCTTCGAGAGTAATTTTTGTTCAGAATAGTCATTGACATGCATACAAGATCATATTTATTTTGTTGCTCTCTTCACAGGAACCACCATGATGGACAGCATTCCTCTACATTAATAATCTTGTCTCTGTTCTTTTATGATACACCCTTTTGAGCTATAATACTGACTAAATGTGCCAACAGCATTTCCAATATGATTTTGCGCGTACTGTTTTTTCCTATAGACGTCACTCTACCCTTGTATAGATTGGTCTAGTCGCATGCTGGCCTTCAGAATTAATTTACACTTTCCAACTGCTGCCACTTTTCAAAGAAAAAGTCAAGCACGGTAGTAAAGTCAGAACTACAAGCCAAATGGGGCCGATCACGTACCCGAAAAAAGAATCGCTACTCTTTAATATTTTATTGAATATGTCTTGTGGTCGCCCATTTTCACGAGATTGACGCCCACTGAATATTCTGTTCCTTGCTATCGCTTCATTTAAAGCTACCTTCATGTTTAGTCTAGTTCCATAATTATACAGGAATTCATCTTTCGTTTCTGATTTATCGTATCTTCGGCATCGACCCTTCTGTATTTCTTCAGAAATTTTATGGCTCTTCAACGCATTGTAGAAAGTAGAAACTTATTTTTCTAAGTATATTTGGGGCGAAAAGATTGCTGTAATGTGACCATACACTCGAGTTTTCGGCCCATTAAAAGTGTAACTATTTCAATATTGTATTGCCAGCATAAATTTGCAAGCAGCATTTTTTTTCTGACATTTTATTCATTACTTTAGCCCGAATGTACGATTTTAGTTACTAAAAAAAAACGTTAGCCACAAGCATTAGCTACATGAAACGCTTAACCGGCTTTCTGAGACATAAAATTATATGAACTCGGTTAGAGCGAATCTAAAAAAAAATTATGCGTTTGCTTAAACTTTGATCGGTCGCTTCTACAGCCTTAAATTCAATTACTGTTGAGCTAACAAATTTCCTACGGTAAGATCATGAATAAGATATTGATTTTTGAAATAGTAATCTAGCGCTACATATTAAGGCGAGTACACAGAAAGAACTTGCCAGGACGGGTGCTGTATTACTTCCTCAAAAAAAAAAAAGCATAATGAAATAGCCCCGCATCGTGTTTTGTTAATCAATAATACACTTAAGCCCAAATCACTTTTGTAACTGTCGCTTAGGTCGAAACAACAGAAACAAGAACAGGAAGTGTACGGCGTGCACGCGAATTTAGAAGCTACGCGCCACTTAAAGCCGCCTGCACTGAAAATTTTATCTTTTTACGAAACTACCAGAATCGGCAAACAATGGGAGCATAAATTAAAGAACGATCATGGCGTAACCATGCTGTGCAGTGGAGTCAAATTCGAAGAAATACTGGAGCAGAAACCTGCCTATTCTGGTTCGAACACGTACCACGCGGATTCTTAGCACCGCCCATTCTACACTGCTTCCCGTTGCCCAGCACGGACGGATAGAGAATATTGACACGAGGATTGGAAGGAGAAGAAGAAAGCGTTCGCAGCGGGTAGAAGTAGACGACGCTGAAGTGTAGGTCCGTTTCTCTGGTGCCCTCGTTCAGCCGCTGCAGTTCCTTTTCAGTGTAACAACTGTTACACATCTGGTGGAGCAGTGCTGGGTACGCTTCCCGACCTGCGTACGCCTACGAGGTAAAGACGGAACTCACACCGGTCCATCAGCGCCCAAGCCACCGCCTCCGCGGTGAGTCACCTGAGTTCGGGCCTCTTGCCAACCCGACGAGGAAGACGCAGCCTCGACCGACGGTCCCACCGGAAATGGCCACAGACAGTAGTTCCCCGGCGCCCATCCTCTACCACGCGCCGCGAACACCGCCATCTTTTCACGGCGACGTGTACGAAGATGCGGAAGACTGGCTGGACACCTTCGAGCGGGTCGCCCGCTACAACGGTTGGAGCGACGACCGTAAGCTGCATAATGTGTATTTTGCGCTCGAGGACTCCGCTAGGACATGGTACGAGAACCGAGAACCACGAGAGCAACCTGTCCACCTGGGAGACATTTCGCCAAAATCTCATAGCTACATTCCCCAACGCAGACCGCCGGGAGAAAGCTGAAGCTGCGCTTCGCTCCCGTAACCAGCGTACTAACGAAAGCGTCCGCATGCATGTAGAGGATATGATGCGCCTCTTCAAGCGTGCTGACCCATCCATGGCGGAGGAGACGAAGCTTCGCCACCTCATGCGCGGGGTCAAGCAGGAGCTTTTCGCCGGCCTTGTGCGCAGTCCACCGCGTACTGTTGCCGAATTACTCACGGAAGCGACTACCATGTAGACGACGCTCCTGCAACGAGCCCGGCAATACAATCGGGATGTAAGCACGCTTGGGCCCGCTGTTTCTTCGATGCCGCTTGGGAGTGATGCGGCCGTTTTACGGGACCTAATCAGGTCGATCGTCAGGGAGGAATTACAAGCCCTCCAGCTGCCTCCCAGCGCGCCGTCTGTTACATCGCTGTCTGAAGTCGTCCGGGACGAGGTGCGCCTAGCAGCACAGCAGCAACAACTGCCTGAGATCCCAACACAGACTGAGGTCAGACCTACCTATGCATCTGTCCTCTGCCGGGCCCCAACGCCAGGCTACGACGTGAATACCGCGACTCACGCAGCGCAGCAGTCTGGTCTTTCCCGTGTGCCTGCTCGACCAGCTTATCAGCGGCCACGGAAGTGTGATGTGGGGCGTGCACCGGACCGGCGGCCCCTTTGCTACCACTGTGGTGAGGCGGGACATCTTTACAGGGCCTGCCCGTACCGCCGAGTGGGTCTGCATGGTTTCGCGCCCGACGACCCTTGCCCCCGGAATGGCGAACGACCATTCGAAATCGAAGCTCATCTGTCGGCCCGTCAGAGGCCTGAGACATACGGTCGCTACGATCCTAGGTCGTCATCTCCGCTGCGTTACCGTTCCCCAAGCCCTCGCCGAGACGCCGGCTACCCTGGGCGGCGTTCTCCCAGTCCACGTCGGGAACAAATCTCCGGAGGCAAGGCCGCTGCTGTCGGGAAAACTGAAGGTTCTCCGCCGCCGATATACCGATACGCTGATTCCTCACCGGGGCAGGGTAGCGACAGCATCCGACGCGCTACTTCTGATTTGTGTGTGACGATTGACGGAACTGACACCATAGCTTTACTTGATACTGGGGCTGACTATTCAGTGATGAGCCACACCCTCGCCCAGGAATTGAGCAAGGTTTTGACACCATGGTTGGGCCCTAGCATTCGCACGGCTGGAGGTCACCTCATTAGCCCGGCCGGAAGCTGCACAGCCCGAGTCGGCATTAGCGGTTTCGTCTACGTGGGTGAATTCGTCGTCTTGAGCGAGTGTTCGAGAAATTTGATCCTGGGCCTCGACTTTCTACAGGCAAACGGTGCTGTGATCGATTTACACGAGGCGCGAGTCACATTTTCGACGAAGCAAGCCGTGGCGCACAGTGAAACAGAAGGCTCAGGAGTCAACGCTCTGCGTATAGTCGAAGACGACGTAATGCTGCCACCACGGTCCAGTGTGCTGGTGTTAGTGAGGAACGACTCGTTTCACGACTACGAAGGTATTGCGTACAGTCACCCTTCGCTGTTGCTCGAGAAGGGTGTGGCTATCGCGCGCGGTCTTGTTGAACTGAATGACGGCTGTGCGACAGTTTTTCTGACGAATTTCACGAACGAAATTCAACACCTCGCCAAGGGAACGGCCGTCGCCTTCCTCGACGACGTGGATAGGTTGCCGAATCTGTGCCCCGTGCAGGTGAATCTTCACGACGATGCCGCACCAAGTAACGCCCTTAAGAAGGTTAAAATCAACCCGGAGTTGTCACCTCATCAGAAGAACCTTCTGTCGTCGCTGCTACTTGATTTTAAAGATTGCTTCGCGGCGAGCTCCAAGGTCGGACGTACTCCGGTAGCCAAGCATCGCATTGTCACCGATTCGGCCACGCCACCAGTTTGTCAGCGTCCATACCGCGTTTCGCCTAAAGAGCGCGAAGCTATTAGAACGCAAGTCGATGAAATGCTTGCAGATGACGTTATACAGCCGTCAAGTCCGTGGGCGTCGCCGGTGGTCCTGGTGAAAAAGAAAGACAACACGTTGCGATTCTGTGTTGATTACAGGAAACTGAATACTGTTACCAAAAAGGACGTATACCCACTCCCGAGGATCGATGATGCCCTTGACCGACTCCGGGACGCCAGGCTCTTCTCTTCCTTAGATCTAAAAAGTGGATATTGGCAGATCGAGGTGGACGAGCGAGACCGCGAGAAAACGGCTTTCGTGACACCCGACGGTCTGTACGAATTTAAGGTGCTCCCGTTTGAACTTTGCTCCGCTCCGGCCACATTTCAACGCATGATGGACACTGTTTTAGCTGGTTTGAAGTGGCAGTCGTGCCTTGTGTACCTGGACGACGTGGTCATATTTTCGTCTAGCTTCGAACAACACTTGCAGCGATTGCGCATTGTCCTTCAAGCTCTCCAGTCTGCACAACTAACGATCAAGCCAGAGAAATGCCATTTCGCCTTCGAGGAGCTCCGTTTCTTAGGACACGTTGTCAGTTCACAAGGTGTTCTTCCAGACCCCGACAAGACTTCCGCCGTCTCCAGTTTCTCACGCCCAACCGACAAGAAGGCCCTCCGACGCTTTTTGGGCCTCTGCTCGTATTACCGCCGCTTTGTTAAAGATTTTTCTCGCCTAGCTGAGCCATTGACTGCCTTGACTCGAGACACACCCTTCGTATGGGGAAGTGCCCAAGACGCAGCCTTCGAGGAACTCCGCTGCCGCCTTCAACAAGGAGACGTTTCTGCTTGTTGTGCCATCCCAGTTACGCTCCGAAATCTTAAGCGCTTATCATGACGAACCATCCGCCGGTCACTTGGCGGTTAGTCGCACACTGGCAAAGATTCGGCTTAAGTATTACTGGCCCAATTTACTACCATCCGTGTGTAGATACGTAACAACATGCCGGGATTGCCAAGGGCGCAAATCTCCTCCTCTGAAGCCAGCCGGCTTTCTGCAGCCCATAGCACCACCAAAGACCCCTTTTCAGCAAATTGGCATAGACCTCCTCGGCCCTTTTCCGAAGTCGACCAGAGGAAAACGGTGGATTGCGGTCGCGACAGATTATTTGACCCGATATGCTGAGACCACGTCACTTGCAAACGGTACTGCTGCTGAAGTCGCCGACTTCGTCCACAACATCGTCCTGCGTCATGGCGCTCCTGCAGCTATCATTACTGACCGTGGAGCTGCATTTACGGCCCGCTTCACTCAGGCTGTACTCATGCTCACGCACACCAGCCATAGACGTACAACAGCCTACCACCCGCAGACAAATGGCTTGGTGGAACGCCTCAACAGGACCTTGACCGACATGCCTTCCATGTATATTGATATCGAGCACAAGACATGGGACGAAATTCTCCCATACGCAACATTCGCGTATAATACCGCGCAGCAAGAGACGACGCAGTTCACTCCGTTCGAATTAGTCTTCGGTCGACAGGTTACCACCCCCCTGGATGCTATGCTACCCGTGGACCCCCCTGACAGTGAGAGTGAACTTGATGTCGACGTCGCCACCTATGTTCAGAGCGCGGAAGAAGCGCGGCAACTGGCCAGACACCGCATTCATCGTCAGCAGCAGATCGATGCTGACCGCTACAACCTTGGACGCCGCCACGTTACCTACAACCCAGGCGACTATGTGTGGGTTTGGACGCCCGTTCGTCGCCGCGGGCTGTCCGAAAAGTTACTGCGCCGCTACTTCGGCCCTTACCTTGTTGTCCGCCGCCTCAGCGACGTAACGTACGAAGTTGCACCAGCCTCGCCAGCTCGTTCATCGCAGAACGGCAAGCGCAGCGACGTTGTGCATGTGGTGCGAATGAAGCCATAGTACGAGCGACCCCCCGAGTGACATTCCGGCTGCATGTAGTCATATTCCGTGATGTCAGACTCGTGGTGCAACTTTTGAACACTTTTTCTCCCCGCTATTCGGTCTGACGGTAACACCGCATCGGGGCGATGCTCCTGAAGAGGGGGCAGTGACAGGAGGATTGGAAGTAGAAGAAGAAAGAGATCGCAGCCGCTAGAAGTAGACGACGCTGAAGTGTAGGTCCGTGTCTCTGGTGCCCTCGTTCAGCCGCTGCAGTTCCTTTTCAGTGTAACAACTGTTACAATATCACGTTGTACGTGCATCACGGAGTGTTGCGATTTGATTAACATCGCTCCACGCCCTGCCTCAAGCGCGCGGTTTTCGAATCGGCTGAGAAATGGCCCAAACAGGTCGTTCCACTCCGGCGAGGATAATCCCTTTTTCAAACTTCTAGAAACTGATGCGGCTATTACTAACCGTGGGTTAGAAATCTCTAATTGCCGTCAGGGGTCTATCGGTAATAGTTTTATAATTTAGATAATTTAGTAGATAACATGATTCGTCTGTTTTTTTTGACGTCCGCCAACACTGGTAATACTATGCCGCGATAAGCTTCTCTTTATACGAAAAAAAAATCTTATTTTGAAAAATTTTTGACCTTAGAAAAAATTGTCTGAAGGTATTACTGCTTGCACGTAAAGACACACAACTACACTTCTCTGCCTCAGTTAAAGTATGTTATGTGAAGGCCGTTGAGACAAATGACAATTACCCAAGCAGGACAATAAGGTTTTCGTGGCCGTCGCGTCGGTTTATTGTGTTTAGTAGGCCCAGATCTGGAAAGAGAGAACCGCTATGAATGCTTTGAAAGTGTTTGAGAATGGTACGAAAGTTATATCTTCATAAAGACAATTCAGCTTCAGTTGACATTCGCAAATAAAACAGCAAATACAAGGCTGCTGATTTTTAGTAACCACTTCCTTTGTTTTGTACAGGATAAGGTAACCGCTCTTATACCCGAGGGGGCGAAAATACTCTCCAAACTCCTTTCGTGCATTGAGGTGGCTTGAGACGGTGGCTTCACTACTGGCGCCATCTCTTCCGCTTTGTCTTTTCGTCTTTTTTAACGCTCGCTGTGCTGACTTAGTCCTACTTCTATTACAAGGTTACCTTCCCGGCAATATAGTAGCACTCCCAGAATCATATAGATGGATACTTCTCTTTAGTGATCCTAAACCAGAGCAAGAAACGACGGACAAAAAGTGTCTACCTTTCTTCTTGTTCGTCATTTTTTTGGGATGTTTCAGCAACATAAACCCACACCAACTCGCAAAGCTCAGCGTACTACTAAGCTGCATTTTATTGCGAAATCAATACTGCTCGAGGTTTCCGCTCTTGGCCGTCGTCCCGGAGAATCCACCATTGACCTTTAGCGTGACCTATGTGTGACGTCATGCCAGCTGTGGAAAAGCGGCCCCCCTAACTCGGTTCGTCGCGATCGTCCCAGCGAATCCTCCACGATCGTCCCTACGGCTATAGCCAGGGCTATAGCCTTGCGTTCAAAGGGCAAGGCATCGCGCTGAACGGGTAGTGGCGTTCCTCTCTTCCTGTACGGTGCGGTTCGGGTGTCCAGCGAGATGACAGAGAATTACTGCGTAATTTCCTTTCCTCTGAAAACGTCGCGTTCAAAGGGCAAGGCATCGCGCCGAACGGGTGGTGCCGTTCCGTGGACTACCTGGCAGCGCTACAACACGCTGTCGAGTTCCACTCCTCAAGGCGAAGCTTAAGCGTCATTAACTAACTTTGATAACATAACCCTTACTAAGAGCACCACCAAGACACACCACCAGCCAACCAAGGCGGAGCCAGGGGAAATTGCTTTCGCAATTACCAGGCTTAACCAAGCTAAACCTCAGCCAATTTTTTTATTTGCGTATATGCCTAAATTTCAGGGTACATTTGGCCAATGGTAGTAACTATACGGAACATTATGGCTCTCAGATATAGCGAAAAGTATAAAGTTCTGTGATATGCGCCGCATGTGCAGGGGTATAGTCTTGTGATCTGCAAGACGCACGACCTGTCGACAATAACTTTTTACCACGTGGACTCCATGCGGAGTATCGTTTTCTAGAGTTCAACATGTGCAGTGAAACTGAAGCACAATGCTGACATAAAAATTCTATATTTCAATATTCCTTTCAAGCTTTATTTCAATACTTGCTGCAGACGAGAGAAAAACAGGGGGGGGAGGGACCTAAGCAATCTTTTATGATGTGTAAATTCGACAGCATCACTTGACGCTGAGTTGTTGTCGGGGACTTATGGGGTAAACGTTGTTTCACTGCGTTGTGACTGTTTCGTGCGTGGTCGGCAGTAAACTGCCACCTCCGGCCTCACTTTGCTGTCTCGCCTGATGTGTAAACGCGAGGGATTCAACTTCGGGCAATGAAGACAGCATCACTTGTCGCTGAGTTGTTGTCGGGTGCTTATGGGGTAAACGTTGTTTCACTGCGTTGTGACTGTTTCGTGCTTGGTCAGCAGTAAACTGCCGCCTCCGGCTTCACTTTGCTGTCTCTCCTGATGATGTGTAAACGCGAGTGATTCAACTTCGGACAATGAAGACTACAAAGCGCCAGAACATCAGTCTCCAAAAGCTGAACTACAGCGGACGTTGGCGACAGCGATTTTCTCTTTTTTGCGAACTCTAGCCGCGTTTACATGAATACGACAGTGGGGCATCCTATTTCCTAGCATATCTCACAAAGACGAGCACATCAATTAAGGCTGGAGTGTGCATCGCCCAGTGTATACGGCGGAAGGGGCCAGCAGCTCGCATATTGAGGGTGATCTGCTATGTTATCCGACTAAAGGGGCATTGTATAGCCACCCCAGGGAAGAGGAGGGGTGCCGCCAAACCTGCTTCCATTCATCGCTGAAGGCGAATTGCCCTTCTCGGAGGGAGAGAATAGCATTTCGCAGTGGTTGGAGGAGTTTTTCCCTCTCTTGCCTGGGCAGAGACGTTGACACTTCACCCCTCCACGAGGGGTGATGACGTCAATGGCACACTGCGAATCTGCCACGCGTGCCTGCGAACCGTGCCTGCCACGGCTTTCTGATGACGGCGGGGTTTTTGCACAACGAGCCAAGTAATGTTTTCGCATTAAAACTTATTGTTTTGTACTTTGTATAAGCTGCAGAATGTCCTTTGCGCTTGAGCGCAGGTAAGTAGGGGTCTTGGACCCCTCTGGCCACCTCCATAACGAATTCATTGTTGGCTTATATTTATATTCAGACAGAACTTAACGACACGCGCTGGAACGTTCTGTACTGCATCTTTGTTTTGTGCGCGCATTAAAGCCCCCTTCTAACCGTCTAACCGTCTTTGGCTACCTGTCCGTGGCCTATCCTCCACATTGGGATTCAAAAAAAAAAAACATGATGACCATTAAAAAAAGCAACATCGACAGGCACCGCTTCCACAGCTACATGACAGAATCAAATACCTTGACACTTTCAGTTGGCCCAGACTCTCTTCTTGCCTGATCTCTCCCACAAATGCGACCGCCACCCTTTCCACAGGGCAAAGTAGTGAACGCCGAAACAGTGTCCAACAGAGAATTCTTGTGTGGTGTTCTCCTAACGTTGCGAGTGAGCGATGCCTTGATTTTCGACCCCAACGCCATATGCGACTGCCGACTGCAAGCTCGAGACTAAGCGTGACGGCTCTCAAAGGAAGGGGCAGGGGTTCGAGTCCTGTCGTGACCATTGTTCTTTTCATTGCAACTGCTTTTCTATTTTCAGAGACACTAAGTAATGGTGGTGAAATATCGTCATTGCCCTCTAGGCCAATGTGGAATTGCGCAGTGCCATTATCACTGTTCTACATTATGACCATTGTGTGATGTTTAATTACTCGCGCGAGGTGATGTGGCTTGGACGCCACATCGTCACTGAGCAACGTTATCGCGTTAAAATGAGGTAGCCCTGGGTCATTCATTGTGGTGTTTCTTTTAAGACGTTGCGGGGCTAGCTAAAAGTTTTCCACTGAAGTTCCAGTTTACCAAGCAATGTTCCTGTTAATATTAAAAAGGATTACTTTGCCTTTAGGAGAATAAAAGTGCATGTCTACCAGTGCGACTGATACGTCCCATTGCGAAAAAATAAAAAAAGGTCATACTTACTCGCTGGCAACAAACAGAAGGCAAAATACACTCAGGAACAACACTGTAACCTTCATCTGAAGGCCTTATACCTCGTCGTCTAGGGCAGCGTAGAGATAGAAAGGCCGAAGTTATGTCCTTGGAATCTATATGAAGAAGTGGGTGTCACACAGAGTTTTGTTGCCTTTTATATATTTTATTAGACCGGGACGGAATGTTGGGGGATGCGCACGTGTCTTTACACGAAGCTGCGGCCCAAAAACGGGCGCTAAAAGATGTTTGAACATTTTAATACAGCTGTGCAATTATCGTCAATTTGCACAGAAGAAAACCAATTTTTTTATTGTTTTATTTTCTTACTACCCTGCATTTTTTTGCTTAAGTAGCCTTCTTTAAGGCCACAATACAAAGTCGCAGAAGGCACGTCATAGGTACCTTTTTATACACTTAAGAGCTATAATTAAGGATTTTCTGTGTAAGCTTCCTGCTTTGTTTTGAATGCTAACAAACGTGGATACTTCATTATTATTAAGCGCTGTCAGATCTCCGTCGCGCTATATTTAAAAAATTGCTCTTGGCTACAGTTTGACAAGGAGAGTCCCATGCACATGCGATATTGGAGATTACTTTTCATCATGACATTTAGGTGTCACCCAAAACGAAAATCATAAGATTTTCAGAATGAAATATTCTTCTTAAAGAATTCTTGTTTTTCTTTATTCACTTGCCACCATTGCGCCATAAATATTCGTCATCATATACAGATTGTGCGAAATTACTTGTACTCATTTCTTTCTACAGCGAGAGCTCTGTATTCGATGCTTTCTAATCCCGACGCATGTGTTGGCGTACATTCACGGGACCACCGTATGCATTTGACTGGCGCTGCTGATTAGGCTTACGGATCGGGTGCGCAGCGATGCAGCGGGAGATGCAGCGCTCGCGTAGAGGTATAGCGTCTGCCTCGCATGCAAGAGGGCCAGGGTTCGAATACCGGTGCCACGCAATTCTCCACCGGGTTTAAATAACAAAAAAAAACTCCGCTTGTCGTTGGAACTCCATAACCAGGCCTGGGGTGCGGCCTGATCTCGGTGACCAGAACCGACACCGCACTCCCTCATCAGAGCAGGATTTGGCCACCTTGGTGTAGTACTTAGCCACAACCTTCTCTGAACAAGCCAATTAACTCTCGGCCCTCAGCCCCCTGCGGCTGCGGAGCAACTGACCAAGGCGGCGGTTACACCTGTGACGCAGCGGAGAATGCTAAGAATCACTGGCTCCGGATAGGCCGCCATTGGAAATTGAACCTGGCAAGGTTTAAAGCTGGAGCGCCAAGCAGTGAGGCTAGTCTAGCAGTGGTGTCTAGTCTAGCAGGGCTTAGTGAGGTTAGGTGGACAGATGAGGCGTATACGGTACTACTAGACGTAGTGTGCTATCGTTAATTGGACCACAGACGAGAACTGCGTGTCGGATTCCTCATAAATCAGGATATAGCTGGCAACACAGAGGAGTTCTATGGTATTAACGATAGTGTAAAAGCTATCGTAATCCGGCTTAATAGGAGGTATAAGCTGAAGGTGGTGCAGGCCTACGCGCCTACATCCAGCCATGATGAACGGATTGTTGAAAGCTTCTATGAAGACTTGGAATCGACAATGAACAAAGTAAAATCACAGTACACTGTACTAATGGGTGGCTTCAATGCTAAGATAGACAAGAAGCAGGCCGGAGACCAGGCGGTAGGCGACTATGGCATAGGCTCCAGAAATAGCAAGGGGAGAATTATTAGTAGAGTTCGCAGAGATAAGTAACTTACGGATAATTAATACCTTCTTCCGGAAACGAAAGAACAGGAAGTGGACGTGGAAGAGCCCCAATCATGAACCCAATGACGAGCTCAATGTTTATTGCCACTAAATTGTATACAAAAGTCTTCTGGTCAATGTAAGCACATAGTGCTTGTTAGTGGAGCAGACAGCACGTGAAACATCTTTAGAGCGGGGATAAGAAGTATTATACGATCACTAAAGTACAATTTTAAATAAAATAAATTTAACACAAAAGGAAGAGCACAGTTTGATACTCAGCAAATGAAACATGAACCACAAAAACTCATACATTACACAATAAAGTTGAACACCATTTTCTGAATTCTTTTATCATTTTGCATCTTGATTCTATCCCACACAGTGGTTCAATAAGTTGATAAAAAATGTCAGTGACTATTTATTAATAAGAAATAGCTGAGGCTTAGCTAAGGTTAAGCCTAGTCAGATGCGAAGCATATTGGTGGCTAGGCTTGGTAATACATGGCTTTCCTTGGTTGAATACATGGTCATTTTAATACAACCACTAGAAGTGTAGCAAGGATTGCCGTGGCAGCTATATACGGGATCATCGGTTAATTCAGTGCAGAGTGTACAACCGTTGCCCCAGCACCGGCTACAACAGCATTCTTGGCACCCATGGAAAGTACATTGGAAACACCCTTAGTTATTCCACCACCGCCACCATTCCCTATAGACTGTATTGATGTACCCTCAGCAGCAGCAGGCAGCGCCTCTGATGTGGAGCCTCCACCGCCGCGGCCGACCGCGCGAGCCGGCAGCCCATCTCTCCTCTGCTGTGACGTCATGTTGTCACGTGGTGTCACGTGGTCACGTGGTGTCACGTGGTCACGGTGGTAGCTCCACCGCCGCGCTCGACGGGCTGTAGTGTAGCTCTTGTAATATGCTTCGCATAAAATAACGGAGGGAAAAGGTATTGCTAGCCGCGGTATCTGCTATCGAAGCCTGAAGCACCTGAGATGCGGCTAGCGCGAGAAGTAGGCCAGGGAGAGGACCGAGAGAGGCGGAAAGAAAGTGTGGAGGGGAACGATAGTAAAAAAGGATAGGGGTAGGGCCGCAATATACACTGTTTGCAAATAAGAGTACGGGAATAAGAGAAAAATCCCCTCAACCACAATCTGCCAGTTGGAGGTCCCCACAGACGTCGATGCCGCCGGAACGTTTTCGCCTTCATGGCCCTCGAAAAAAAGTGTCATTCTTTTGACGATCTTTGAAAGATATTCGGCCTCACATTCTAATTTTTGCGGATGTTTTTGGTACCACGAGGATGTTTAAATGTTGGTAGCTGCATAGCGCTGCTGAAGGATAGTCAAGTAAGCACTGGAGACTGTGATTGGTAAGGCGTAATTTTTATTGTAATCAAATTTGCTCACCATACCCATTACACAGTACTAAGGTGAATCCAACGCAGTACATCATGATGGATGGGAGCGAGATCAAAAAATTCTGTAGTGAATTTTATGGCATTCGACATGCTTTTTGTCATTAAATTACGTAGTTTGTTTGTGCAACTATCTCAGCAAAGTCTCATGAAATCTCTCCTCTTCTCATGAATGCACTCTTGGAGTACTCATGAATGCTCTCTTGACTTGTGGATGAGACGCAAAGCATTATTGCTAGAGCACGCTTAGCTGACGCCACGGACATTATACAGACCACCGAAGTATGTTGATGGATAAACGCCAAGACCATTACAGCGGTTCATAATCACTGACGCATGAGGCTATGAGGCTCATGCTAATGATTCGTCGATAGGAAGGCAAATACTTGTGCGGCTCTCGTGTAGACAGAAGTGAGAGCTTCTAATGAGGTACTGATTTTTTTCACATCACGAGAAAATATATGCCGAATTGTAATCCAGAGGAAAATCAGCACAGTGTCTATCATCGTTGGCAGTAAGGTTAATCGTTGTCTGGCTTATGTATGGAATCAAATGGAAAGCTCTAATAAGGGAATACATTTGAACAAATAAAACAAATTCTCTGCTTTATGCTGATTTCCTTACTCAATATGTCGAACAACGTCAGAAGGGAGCTCTAAAGGAACGAAAATTGTTACTATAGCGCACCAGGTGCAGTAGACCTCCATATAGAAAATGGGTGAAAAAAAATAAGACGCCATACTGGAAGCCTCTTTTGCAAATGCGAGACAAGAGGACACAGTGGAATAATCCAGGAAGTGAACCTTTTAAATATACCACTGCATACGGAACTGATTAGCTCCTTTAATAATTAAATAAAAAAGGCCATACACCAAAATGTTAGTGTGCTTTATGTTTGGAACTGAATGCACAGCAACAGGTTGTTTCGGTATTTGGAATACCTAAAGCAACCACGCTTTTGTACAGTAACGGCACTTTCTAAAGTTCATTGTCAAATGAGTGTAGCTTCCAGCATCTGTAAATTTACAGTATAAATACAACCGCCAGGACCGCGTCTCACTTGTTTGGGATAGGCCAATTAGAGGTTTTGAAATTTGGAGAATAATTCCTCGGACGTTGCATCACTCCTACACTGCTGTTTCGAGCACAATATAATTAATTTCACGTCAATACAAATACTGAAGACAAATATGGTGACTCGCTCCATGCAAGCATGATTGATAAAGTCGTATTCCTGAAGATTTCAGCACCTAACAAGAAAGAAAAGAAGTTAAAAGGTTGGCGACGTAACCCCTCTCCAATATAAGCTGCGCCCCAACGCTTGCAAAAAAAGAGAAGTTAAGCTTGCACTATTAATGAAGACATTACCGTCTATTAACGCTGCTAATAAAATGGCAGAGACGTACCATGCACCTCTTTTGGGCGCGGCCACCGCCGCTTCGATACTGTATTTGCGTCCAAACGAGTTCGTAGTCAACTGCGTGCATGGCATTCAGAATATGGAATCATTAAAAAAAGCACTCAAATTCATCTGGGTCGCTAAGATGGCAGGTTTTCACCATCATCGCATGCTGATAGTTTATATTAATAGTGTCTGAAACACAGGCAAACATGTAACCCGTAGTCATAGTGTACAAGATCTTTCATATGATATCGGCATTCAGGCGCCCTTCTCCGTTGCGTCTCCTAGCGAACAGGTTCATTGTTCTGGTTAACCCCCCTGCCTTTCCTTTTTCCTCCGCCTCCTATCTCGCGTGGAAGTCGAGGCAACCACCCACAAAACCTTGTTCCTTTCAAGCCGTATACAGACGGTTATAAATTTTCTTTTATTCTTCAAAAACTATCAATTTGGAACAAAATGGGCGTTTCGCTTCGATTGCTGCCAACTGAGGACTTTGTTTAGTTACCTGACATAAAGACCTGTAGATCAATTTATTTTCATTCATGTTTATGTCATCAATTTTGACCAAACACTTTACCCAATCCTGCTGTCTTGCTTACGAGACACAAGTTTTTGTGAATAGAAAGCGCAAGTACAAAGTTCTCAGATCCGACGAAGATTCTAGTGCAGCAAGCAGGCGAACAGCCGTTTTTAACTGATTCCCGGCCGGTCAGTACACGTCCGCACTAACACATGGCTACTTAGCTTGTATTCCGCGTGGTGTGCGCGTAGATTGTTGCGTCGGACTTTGGTGCTCTTTTAGTCACGTATCCTTAGTCTGACAAGACGTCAGGCTTGTTCTCCATTCTGTAAGCACGTGCTGACGTTGAACAATTCATCGCTGGTGATGTTGGTTTTTTTTCGGCACCTACGAATTTAGCTTTGTCTTAGGCTCCCTGCCATGACCGACTCTAAAATGCATCATCTGCCTGGTCTGCTTCACATCGACGTTGTAAGCAATGAAAACGTACGAGAAGGTATTATGACATGCGCTATGTTATATGGCTTGCGTGACTCTTGACTGCACATTGCGAAAAAAAAAATACCTTGTCCCAAGGCGTGCAAAAACTGCCCTTCCGCCATAAAAGCTCGACATCATAATCACAAGTTACCTAGCGTAAAATGCACGCCAGTTCAGCGAAACTGCAGAAGGCTATTTTCATTTCTTCGTGTACATCTGTTGATGATTTACAAACGTGGGGACAGAAATGTTCTTAACAATTACCGACCCATATCTGTGCCACCCTTTTTTCTCTAAAGGTCTTGAAAAGTTTATATTTACGAAGTTATCAAACTTTTGAAAAATTTAATGCTATTATGAGCAATCAGTTCGGTTTTAAATAAAAATCTTCCACGGACATGGCTTTACTGAAACAAAAAGAAATATCATTGACAGCACAGAACGCTGAAACTTACCTTGGGAGTTTTTGTCGACTTTTCCCTAATACTTCTACCGGATTAATTATGTTACCCTTGCTGAAAGGCTATCTGCATACGGAATTCGAGGAAAGGCACTTCACATTATAAAAATCTCCTAAAAATATTGTGTGCAATGAGTTTGTACTGACAAACATAAATCAAGTTACAAATCCGTCCATCATGGAGTACTTCAGGGTAACATACTGGGACCTCTGTTATTTAATATTTATACTAATGATCTAGTCGAAATTGATAAGGGGGTCAAGTATATAGTATATGCAGATGACACAAGTATGTTCAGATCAGTAACCGATGTTAATGAACTAATGCGAAAGGCTAATGGGATTTTAGCCAAACCACAGAAGTGGTCAATGAGGAACGCGTTAGTAATAAATGCCAATCAAAGAAAGGCGGTACTTTTTAGCGCAAAAAATTATCAATACAGCTGTTATATTCCGCTAGTCCTAGACAATAATATACAAGAGGTAACCCAGACAGTCAAAACACTATGCCCATACTTCAATGAACATATGCTATGAGACCATAACATAAAACACCTACAAGTCAAACTTGCACGCGTGTTAGGTATTTTTCGGAGACTTCAACGAATGTTGCCCACTAAAACTAAGCTTTCGATCTATCGTGCCCTGTTTCAACCCAAATTTCACTACTGCCACCTAATATGGCGCAAGTACCACTCTGACTAAAATAAACAAATTATTTGTGCTGCAGGAAAATTCACTAAGAGCGATAGGAAGCGTTTCATATTTATCGTCCTCAGCACAGCTATTTTCTCGATAGCTTATGCTAAGTGTTCGTTGGTTATATGAATGCCGATTATTAACTGCTTATCATACGAAATTTCGTTAGAACGTTAGTTTACTTACCTGCATCTCTAACCTCAGATGTGCTTGGCGCGTGATAGCCTCAGCCGCTTATGCGCAATTAAACTCAACACAACACACAACACTCTAATCTCAGAGAAAACCCAGCATTTCACCTAACACGCCATCATGAATATTGGAACATACCACGACCACGCACGATTTATGGCTTTCAAGCCGTAAGGGATACATTACGAATCAGTTTGGTTTCACCAAAGATAAGAATTCAACCACATCTTCTAAGAGATTGCTCGAGTGCCTGTGTAGTGTCTACTACTTTTTCGTGTTGTTAATATCTGTTTGATGTTGTTTTTGTGTTTTCTGTGTTGTCAGTTCTCAGAAATCCAAAACAAAGAAAGTCATAGTCATAACTATTTTTCGAGTGTGGAAACTCTTAAACTGTCCTCGTGTTTCCTGAATCCATGTTCTTTTCTTGCAATTATTATGATTCCGAATATTTCGTGACATTGCTGAGCACTGCACTGCCGGACACACCATATGTGATGGTGAGCATCGTCAAGCCACTGTTATGCGGCTTGTTCTCTCTTCACCTCAAACATAGACACAGTGTACGCTGTTTGGAATAAAATATTCTATGGCATAGTATCCCGAACAAAGTAAAACAAATTTTTAATTCATGAGAAGTGGGACGTTAAAGATGGTCTTTGTGTTGTCGGTGTTACTCTCCTTTTTTCAACTGCCCGGCCAGGGGACCATATGCAAGAAAGCGGCCGTTCAGGATATCCAGGAGGAGGGAGCACGCATGCGCACATGTCACCACAAGGTGTTCCTACTCTCCTGACTTTGAGAGGGCACTGAAGACAGGAAAAAAGTATGGAATAATGTACAGATGAAAGAAATAAAGCACAAAATAAAACAAGCAATCAGCACAAGAATAGTATTTTTTCCTTTCTAGGACCTTTTACTCGAACCATTAGGCGAAATATGGCATAATTTGAATGTTCATATTCTTCTTTTGGGGTCACCTCGCATACCGCAATAGGAAGGAACTGTAGAGTCGAATAACATACTATATTGCACAACACTGGCATACACACCGATTACAATTTTCGCTCCACGGCGCCACATTAGAACATTCTATAAATTAATATTTTATCTCCAATGAACTTTTTTCGTAAATATCCCCAGTGCCCAAACCATTCTGAACATCAATAAATAAAAAGAAAAAAAGAGACGAAGCACTGAAATAAGCCCTCGGTTTAGTATAAAGCCCAAGTTATCGTTTCGATGTTGGTACACATCCAGAAATGTACTCTTCCAAGTAAGAGATATTAAAATATTAATAATTTCTCCATATGTGCTCCAAATTTTATTGATTTATCATAGGCAGATTGACCACACTTTTAATCAGCGTCACCGCCCTTTCACCTTTATTGTGTCACTATTAGTTGTGAACTATTCTTGAAATATACCATCGGTTTGGCACCTTTAATTCAATAAAGGACATTATAAACAGTAAAATCTGTTTGTCAAGCACTTTTTTTCAAGTGGTGATTAATTAATTGCTCTTTACAGGTGTTCTATTTCAATATGCAATTATGCCTATGTTTCTTTTATGCTTTACATTAATATTGGTTTAATGCTTTTTATATTTCTGCTTGTTTTCTGCTTCATTGCTAAGCTTTTCTTATATCTCCTCGAATATATTACTGCCTTACTTTCCACTAGCAATCCCTAAGAATTTTAGTCGACATTACTGTTGTATCGTTAGAAACTCCTAGTCCTTGCTGCTGCTAACAATTTGCTGCTACGTCAACTGCTGAAAACTTAATTCCAATATAGAGCCTCATGTTTCCTCAACCTAGCATTGCTCACTTTCCTTCTAGTAGATACATTGCGATTACTTTTTCATAAATGAGCCCTAGGCGAAGTGAGCTGGTGTATAAATTAAGTAAGGTATTCAAAGCCGTTCATAATTAAGCATTGAATTTTAAACGCTGTCCTTATTTCACTTTTATAAAGCCTGCCACTGAAACTGGAAAGCTTCGCACTTTTTGTTCTTTGCGCCTATAGCATGTTTTTTTAATGCGATGTTGATTGCCTCAGGGCATAAAACGGTATGTAATGAAAGATGAAGATGCCTAAATAAATGAGAAAAAGTTCGGTGATCTTATGAAATCGAGCAGTGAACGATGATGAGGTCCTTGTGTCCAAGCGGTGTATGAAGCACTATAGACCCTTTAGAAAATTCAGCGCCATCTGGTGTGTGGTGCGCAAACCGCGGTGCCTCCGCCATTACTTGGGCATACGCCTGCCGGTATGCGCTCGGGCCAGATTGAAAAGTACGCGCGCCCGGCGAAGCCACAACAAGCGCAATTTTCTTGTTTCTGTGTCCTAGCCATGTTCCTTGACATTGGCTATCTGCACCAAGCTATAGTCGCGATGCCGGCATGCTGCTGTGTGCCTTTCTGTAGCCAGCGCGGCGAAGAGACGCGCACGGAAACAAGCTGTGTTTCCAGAGCACGGAGCGCATGGAGTAGCTGCATGCTTATTTCTTCTCGTCCGTGACCTGTTCGTTTTCACATTAAAATAAATGATATAAGTATTGAAAGAGCAGCGAAATGTTCCTTCTACCGTGTAACCGCTCCGCTGTATAGTGAGCACAAAAATAAAGGTGCCACCTTCGGCGCACTCGAGGACATGCATTCCGATGCTGGCGACTGTTTCGGCGCGTCACAAAATCAAAACGTAGCTCAAACGCGCTTGTTTTGGATTTTCAAGAATCCACGTCCATTCATAGAGAGTTCCGTGTGCGCGAAAAAGAGCACGACGATGCGGCGCGGCGAGGAGCGCCGTCGTTCTCTCCGTTGCGAACATGCAGCAAACGACGGCGACATAGGCGGAGTGCAGCAGCAGCAGCTGTGTGTTTTCGTTCGGTCAGGGCCTGTGCACTCTGGCTAAGGCAGGAGACACATGTCCGGCAACACGTCCGTCGCGCCGCTTCCGAACTGCCACACCACAGCAAGCAGGGACACACGCAGCGGCAAGCACTGCTGCGCTGCTCTACCCAAGCTCCGCCGACAACCGGTGTCGCACTTCACCGCAGCGCAGCAGTGCCTGAGCGCTGCTTGGCTTGGTGTACAAATATTGCAAGAAAAGACGGCATCGCCTTGTTATCAGAAAGACTGCCAGCTATACTCGAGCGGCGACAAAGCATGCCAGCTGATGTTGCGAGCTTTGGGCAACGGCACCGCTCGCGGGCGCTCCGGGCGAAGAGCTCTGCGGCTGCCTGTCTGCCGTGGTCGTCATAGCCTGCTTCGCATCGAAGCGGCAGGGGCCGGCGCTTCGGAAGTCGCCTGCGCTATAATTGAAGGCCTATTCTTCACTCCACTTTGCTGTTAACAGCATCATCTCACAATAAAATAATAGTATGGTCAATTTCTACGGCGCCTTCAGCAGCGGAGCTAGCGGGCGCCAGTCGAGCCGGACCCCAGCGTCGGGCCAGCGGCAGCTTCGAGGCGGTTCTCGCAACAAATTCGCTCGTACCACAGTTGTCACTTTTACCAGCAACTCGGTATTGACCAATGACCCAGAAAAATGATGTATTTTCTCATTTCCCTATCACAGGGCTTATTATTTACGTCGAGAACACTCATTAGCTCGTTTTTATGACGCCGGCAGGGGATCCAGGCTGGCCGGCCGTCAGGCTCAGCCTACCTCACGTTCGCACAAGAAAATACAAAACGGCCATGCTACCAGAAAGGATGCTTGCTAGATTCTAGCAACGACAGCATGCCTGTGCTAGAGTGGAGCTTTCGGCAACGACACCGCCCGCGGCGACGCCGGGCGACGAGCTGCGCGCTGGTCCCCGACTGCCCTAGTCGTCGCTAGGCCTAGATCGCTGATCGAGCGCCCGTATCCGGATCCACACGCATTTCGCCCTGCAGTGCGCCTGCTCGTAGTCGAGTCCGGTCCAAGTGTTGTTAGCCCTCCTTTATCGACAGTAGATTCGACCTGCAGGGTAACACGGCAACGCGCACTGTCGACGGATTGCAGTGATACCGGCTTGTAGCTTCGCTGAGAGGTGCGGCCGGACGATAGGAGTCCAAAAGCCTTTCTGAAAATCCGCCCGGGATGACAGTCAGGTCCCTCGACCTCTGCAAATTTTCCGCCATCGCTTTCACAAACGCAACCAGACATGCCACAAGGTGGAAACTAGTGCAAAGGCTGTGCAGAGCGCTATAGCTGCGCGTCTTCCAGCCAAAGGTGCCCAAAATATGGCGCACGACGCCGACGAAAGTTGCTGATGATGATGCCTGCCGAGTTGCCAGACTGAATTTTCTAAAGGGTCTATTGTCGGGCGAAAGACCCGCTACCGTTAGGTGCCGAATTCTTGTCGGCTTCAACGCCGGGCAAACCCACAGCAGGTTGTGAATGTCGGCCTCAAGATTTCGGTTCTTGCAGACTGGACACCCGGGGCGGGGATATACACCTTCGAATTGTGGCCACTTTCGTGCAACAGCTGGAGTTAGGGCAACTCCGATCCGGATCCTCCGAAGCGCAACCTCCTCTGCACGGGTAAGACCACGGGGGAGGGTTACCGCACACGGAGGGATTAGAGCCCGTGTGCGGCGCCGGAGGTGTTTCTTTTTTGTTAAAGGGAGGATGGTGTCATCCAGAGTGAGGACTCGAGGCGAAGTTCGGGTCACAAGGCGGTTCGCAGAATCTGCATGGCTTTGCGAACTCAGGAGGTCTCGTGGGACCCACTCAATTCGGATTGGTTGCGGGATGCTTGCCGCGAGACGGTGGATGTCCTGGCAAATGCCTGGGGTGCGACTGACGCGTCGTAGTAGGCGTATGCGGTCATTGCTGGGTTTCCTCAGTCCCTGTACTTTTTTAAACTTGAGAAGAGCAACTCCCTTTTCTATCTCGCTCATTAATTTACTAAATCTCTCACTTCTTTAGTTTGAGCTCTATCCAATCAGTAATTTCGCTCATGTTTTTTCAACCATTCAGAAAAAGGTAATGCGCCAAAGTTTCACTGGTTACCATAAATTATATCACTCGGCACGCGCTCACTTTCATCTCCATCAGGTAGATGGTGCCATTATACCAAGAAAATGGCGTCGGTGTTTTTCGACTGTTTCCTTTCTTTTTTTATAAAGAAAAGATGCGAATCCCATCAATGGCTCCCCCGTAAAGTCCCATCCTCCCAACATAATTTGGCACCGTCAGTAATTCATCATTCGCTTCGAGGGTCCAGTTTTGAGAACGGGGAGAGCATCATTCGCTCCGTAAAGACATGGCTCTACCAGAAGGGAAAAAAGCTGGTGCAAGTAAGTCATGCGTGGACGCGTTTCTCTTTGGTGGAAATTGATAGAAGTTGACGGAGATTACACTATAATTTAATATAGGTCCGGCAGATATGTATGCCGATGTATTCCTTGTAACTTTCATAAATATCTGAATAAATACGTTTCGTGAAAAAAACAGTAATGGTATTACTCTTGGGAAATCCCTTGTATTATATTTCTCTACAAACGCCTCTAACGCACATTTTTGAGCACTCGTTTCGGCCAGAAGTACTTGCTTTAGGATAGTTAGTTCTTAATAAATTTTAATGGCGCAAGGGAACGAACACAGGAAGCCAGAAAGATAGACAGAGTGTCTACATTGGCCGACTTTGCTCACAACTTGCCGCCTATCTTTTCCCGCGACTATCTTCATGCATTCAATCGCTATGATTGTTCACAGCCTTTGTCACCACTGCTCCCTTTTTCTCATCTGCACCATCACCACTATAAATGCCCCGGGCAAACCTGACCACGTTCGTGCGTACGGTACAAATGAGCGTATTATATGTGCAGTTTCGCGAATATATATCTTCAAGAGGTGGTGGTCGTCATTGTATCATTTGCTGCAAGTGCGCGTTCTATAAAACTAACGGAGTTCCGCATTTCCACAAATATGCGTGTACTGTTTTAAGAAAAGCGATAGCTATAAATGCATTTACCCAACGAGGACAATACGATGGTTTCCTGTATTTCCAGTAAAAAGGCTGGCATCTGCAAATAAAAGAATGAACAAAAAATCAGTTTTTTTTTATGGGTGGAGTAAAATTTCCTTGAGACCATTTGCTGACACAAATCATTCCCGGTACACCAGTGTCATAACTTTTATAAATGTACATATTTATTACAGATCAACAACGATTTATTCGGACAATTTGCAATGCTGTATGTGTGACAGAAATTAATTACTCGATCGCCTCAAGGAGCCATACAACGGATGCAGAGATGCGCAATGACGTGAAAGAAAGAATTAACATAAAGGTGAAAGCGGCACCATTACGATTGTTGGCAAAGTATTCTTACACCTGTGTTCTGTACACCTACCACGCATTTGTGAGCGTACCTACTACCTACCATTTCTGAGCGAACCTACCACGCATTTACGTAGTGCGATGCCTAAACGCAATAGCTATCGTGTTCCTTATCCCGATCACGCTAGTGGTGGTGGTGGTGGAAAACATTTATATACGGAGACACTGAAAGAGGTTATGCATAAGCTGGCCCAGAGGGGGCCAACCCTTACAACTACTAGGGGAGGACCCTAGTTCGGGACCCAGTGGCGTCGGCCGCCGCCCGGGCTCGCGCGACCAAGGCCCGTTGGGCCTGCAGGTCAGAGCAGCCGAGCAGGGTCGCCTCCCAGTCCTCCCGGGTTGGGTTGGGGTGAGGGGGGATAGCAGGGTTGGAGGGGCAGGCCCACACCATATGACATGCACAAAGCGTTCCGGAAAAGTGCGGAAGCAGCTTACTTTACTTTACGACGTGGGTATTATTTAATTTACTGGATCTGCAATCCCCGCAACATACGGTCAAAGGTCAACTTACTGTGATGCGATAATAAGCGCCGAAAGAACGCATAGGCACAGCAGTATTGACTTCATTTCAAGACCTCGTAAGCTGTCGTGCAATAAGGAGCCGGTGCATCTTTATCTGGTAAGGGCCTTGGCATATACACTGGCTAGAAGCATGTTGTACGAAATCATGTCGCGTTTATGCATTATTTTCTGTCATGCTAGAACAATTCATTGAAATAGAGATCTTTTAATGAAATGATATAAAATGCAAAGAAAATATGTGTAAAAATTTTAAACGGCTGCTAATCATTTTCTACCGCACTCATGCATGAATGTTTAAGCACTGGCTTCGCATATTTTTTGTTTCACCCCTGTTGTACGACAAGTTGCCTTCAAGAAGGTCAGAATACACCATCGCGGAAGGCTCGCGTCGTGAATTTTGTCCACGTGCATGAGCTTTGCTTCGGCATTAGCTCTTCCAGCTGCTTCGCTATCTTTCAACACTAACGGCGGTTGGTCTTACTAAACGGAACTGCAAAATCATAATGCATCATGCAGTTTTACTGTTTCATTTAGAATTTCTAAATTTGCATGGCCTTAGGGCTGCAACTAAAGTGAATTCCGTATACCGTGACGCCAATACCATGAATGATCACGGAAAAATAAAAAAAAATGATTTTGAGGAAAGGAAATAGCGCGTTATCTGCCTCACATCTAGGCGAAACACATGAATTGGGCTGTAAGTGGAGGGATAAAGAATGATCATGGACGCCGACAGATTTTGTTTCCGTATTCTCGGTGATAAAACTTTCAACTAAAGACCATTCCCTTCACCATCTCAAATGCAAAGCGTTCGCTTTTTTTTATGCAGTGGCACGCAGAAAACTATAAGATTATTGTTTCGTTTTGAGAGTTGATTCCTACGGTATAATTATATCCCTTATGAATGAAGCGTATGACTGTAATTTATTATGTTAGAGGAAACTGGCTCTATTGGATTTTTTAGATTTCTTGTGCGAATCATTATTCAGGTGTCGAATAAAAATGGAGGGTACACCTAAGCTCCCCCTTAAGGGTATGGCGCGTTATCGTTAATAAGTTAATGCCCAGATATGCGGGATTGGTCATTCTCATCTTTATCTTCATATGTTCCTGAGAGTCCTGCTACCACCCCTTCCGCAGTGTACAGTGGTTAAGGGAAGTGGCACTTGCCTGCGATGCAGAGCACGAATGGGATGTCAAGTACATATGGCGCAAATGGACTTCTCCACGAGAAAGTAGAGTTCCAGGTGAAGTAGAGAATGACACAGAGATCGCGAAGAATTCAAATTAGCCTCTACACACACCATATCAGCGACAAAACACCACGTGACACGCCTCACACACGAACACATTGACGATCCCGACACCCTCCTAGACACACTTCAAACCATGTACACCTCTCCAGGCGCCCCCACACCTTTACCCCACTACACAGGACAAGCAAATCCCACACTCGACACCGACATCACGGAGACGGAAGTCAGAGCGGCCCTCCTGATTCTCCACGCCAACTCCGCACCTGGTGCAGACCAAATCACAAACTCCATGATCCGTAATCTGGACGACCGATCAATCACCCAGATTACGAAATACTTCAACCAGTGCTGGAGGGAGGGTAGCCTCCCGCAGTCGTGGCGCCACGCGAAGGTAATATTCATACCCAAACACAACAAACCACTTACCATCCAAAACCTTCGCCCTATTTCGCTAACCTCATGCCTCGGGAAGCTCCTCGAGCATGTTGTGTTAGCGAGACTCACAAGTCAGATGGCAGACAACAATCTTTACCCGAATAGCATGGTGGGATTCCGCACCCATCTATCCGCACAGGACGCCATGCTGCAACTCACACACGACCTCTTTGACCCGCGTCTTCCAGGTCACACCAAGGCAGTCTTAGCTTTGGATCTTTCCAAAGCTTTTGATCGCATTGAACATCAGGCGATCATGACTGCCCTATCCCCATTGAATGTGGGTGTGCGCACGTATGCCTACATTCAAGCATTCCTCACTGACCGCACAGCTGAGATACAATTTGACCCTCTGTCTTCCCCCTCCTACACGCTTCAGAGTATCGGCACCCCTCAAGGGTCCGTCCTTTCCCCTTTCTCTTTAACATTACCCTCATACCCCTCGCCCGGAAATTGGCAACTATTCCCCACCTGAAGCACACTCTTTATGCCGACGATATCACCCTGTGGACCACTCACGGCAGTGACGGCGACATAGAGAGCACCTTACAGGAAGCAGCCACACTCACCCAAAATTATGCACGGACCTTCGGATTGTCTTGCTCCCCAGAGAAGTCCGAACTGCTCGTCATCCGTCCTAAGAACCACCGCTGTCCTCGCTCCCCCATTGTCATTGAACTGAATGGTGGCCCGATACCTGAGGTTGGCACCCTCCGTGTATTGGGCCTGCACATCCAGAACGATGGCAAAAACACCACCACCCTCAAGAAACTCAAGCAGGTTGTAGGCGCGATATCGCACCTCATCCGAAGGGTTTCGGGACATCACAGAGGCATGAAGGAGCCCGACCTATGTCGCCTCATTCATGCCTTTATCCTCAGCCGTGTGCTGTACACTACCTCATACTTACAACTATCCAAACATGACATAAATGCTTTGGATGCTTTGATTCGCAAGGCATTCAAGGCAGCTCTTCATCTTCCCCTCAACACACCCACAGACAGATTACTAGGCCTGGGCCTCCACAACACGATCGGGGAACTGGTGGAGGCCCACCGACAGGCCCAATACATCAGGCTCACACAAACCTCCACAGGTCGGTATATCCTGGACTCCCTCGGAATCAGAATACCGGTCAACGACCCAACCCTCCTCGCCATCCCACGACACCTTCACCAGGAGCTCCTCATCAGGCCGCTCCCGAGGAATATGAACCCGCCCCACCATGAGCAGCGCCGCAGAGCCCGTGCGAAGGCACTCCAACGAGCGTACGGCCCCGAGCCGGACGCCGTATGGGTGGACGCTGCCTGCACGGGTGACGAAGCGACAGCAGCTGTGGTGGACTCCTCTTTATCAGCCCTTCTCACACTACCTCTCCCTCCAGACACCTCCCCAGAAGCTGCAGAGGAAGCCGCCATTGCACTTGCTATCACCCGCACGGAAGCCCGGTACATTTTAAGTGATTCTAAAACTGCGATTCTAAATTTTGCTCGAGGCCGAGTCCATGTCCCTGCTTTTGGCATACTAGACTCGCCCGATGCACCCCCGCCCCGCCAAGTGGAGCTGATATGGGTGCCCGCGCACTCCGGGAATCCCGGAAACGAGGCCGCCAACCTTTTAGCCCGAGGTTCTTTAAACCGGGCTCAGGTGCCCTCGGATCGGGGATTCACGAAGGAGCGCATGCACTCATTCAGCGAGCTGACGCAGGCCTACAGAGCCTCACGCCAGCTCTACCCCCCGCCCCACCCCTCCCTAGATAACAAACAAGCAACGCTCTGGCGCAGACTACAGACACACTCTCTTCCCTCACCCCTTACCCTAGCCCACTATCATACCTCCTTCCCCACTCCAGCATGCGCCCTATGCCCAGAACCCTTCGCCTCTTCCCTCCACATCCTTTTCCTCTGCCCGGCGGACCCTCCCCCGCGGGACCTAGAGAACCTCAAGACCTGGGAGGACTGGGAGACCCTGCTGCGCTCGGAGGACCCGGCCGTGCAGACCATCGCAACCAGCCGGGCTGCCAGTGTTATGGACCTTAGGAACATAAACACTTGAGAGCAGTGGGGTCGTGCGGGGAGCCTGGGGCGTGCCCCGAATTCCTTGTACAATAAAGTTTTTTCTCTCTCTCTCTCTGCATAGAGTGAGCGAAGTTGACCGCACACAAGTTTGTTCGCGTGCAGATGTCGAAGAGGCCAAGCCACGTGAAAGCCTTTAGTGCATCATCAAAGCCTTTAGTGCAAAGGCATCAAACCCTTTAGTGCACCTTTAGTGCATTATGCTCAAGAGAGATGACATCACGGGCAGAAACGTATTTGCCGCTAACCAGACTACCTTCACTTGATGGGTCAATATATGTTGCGAAACAAACTGGGCGTGAAGGTCTTATTGATAAAGAGTATGTAAAGAAAGGGTCCCAGTCTTGTGCAGCCTCCTGAAATTGCGAATAGCGCCTTGAATCACATACTCCGCGGGAGCATTGTCCACTTGATCTGGGACGAGATCAGTTGAGAGAGCAGTGCCCGTCTCAAGGCCTCGCTGGATTTTTACTCGAACTGAGGATGGTTTTTCGCTCGTTCTGTGTTGACTCCTGTGACTCTCACTTCTGACAGGTGTGTATATAAGTTGCTGTGCTTTTACGGTGTGTAAAATTTTACATGTGTTGAGGTATTACAGACTGTTTCGTCAAGACTTTTTTTTTCTTCTGAAACGGCGAACGTGTGTGCAGAGTTCTGTTTTGTACATGTGTGCACGCTGTAACACCTTGGAATCTTAGTGTGGTAGTGTGAACATTTTATGTTCTGTCTGAAGAAAATCCTTGTGCGAATGCAGGGCGCGTGATGCGACTGAAGACGCCAAGAAAAGATGTTCCTTATGATGACGTGTCGCTTATGCAAAAAAAAAAACGCGCATGAAGGTGGTGACGGTGAGACGAAAGAGGAGGATATAGAAAAGGAAGTTCTGAGGTGGTGCGCAGTTATGGTGGCTAGAAGGAGCCGTAGCGCAGTAGTGCTGAGAAGAAACCGAGGTCCGATACGGTGATGCAGTACCTGCGGCGGTCGATTATTCCTAAGCGCCTAATTGCGTGGGTGATGCAACGGATCACTGAGGACAGCTTGGTGTTCAACGTGGATTGGTGGACCCGCTGGGCAGACTGGACAACCAAGATGTGTAGAAAAAGTGCATAGAAAATATCGATGTCTATAGAAAAAATCTACTAAAAGTGCATGGCCATAAGCTTAGAGTTGGTCTAGTTTATGGACACTGTATAAAGTGCCTGAAAATTTTCATAAGGGTTTATGTTTTTTCTTATGGATGTGACTGAAGCAGCTGAACCAATCTTCAGGAGGTGAGAACGCTAGGTCAGGAGATTAGAAGGGAACGGGGAGTGTATGCAGAGGGGGTAGGGAAGAAGTGGCAAGAGCTGAACCGTATCTGGGTGTGGAATAGAGAGGTGCTTACCACCGCACTTAACTACACATGGGAAGGCGGAGCCATAGAACCAACTTTGAATAAAGCATCGTCGTCCGAGCCGGAGCCAATCAACGAAAAGACTCCTACTCCAGTCTTCGTTCATTAAAACCACTCCAAACAATGTCAGCTCCGCACAGGGCCACCTACACCTCTTGTATGCGCAAGGACATCCCTCCGCAGACGCCAGTGGGCATCCTTGGAAACCTCAGCACCATGCCTCATAGTCGTACACCCCAGTGGATGTCCTCCCTCACCCATCTCGCACGATTCACAACACCGCGCTCCTTCATTCCCCAACATGTACTTAAAGCCGCATGCCAACGGCCCCGTGTCACCCCTAATGAAGCGGCCGAGCCAGCTCTGAAACTTGGAATTTTAAAGCTAGATCGTTAGTACCTCCATGTCGGAAAAAATTCTCTGATGTCGAAGTACGCGACCGGCAACGTAGGTGGGACACGTAGGTGACGTGACATTGTGGTATAATTAGAGCCTGCCCAGCAGAATGTGGGAAAACTGACTGCAGTGGCAGGTGGCAATTAAATTATTGACTAGGTCGCGAGAGGTTACTCGAGAAGAGTAACCTGGCTGTCATAAGCCCGCCGGAGGCGGCTCCTGCCATTACAGGGCAGTGGCTGATCGCTTAACCACTGCGCCACTGTGTCAGTAGTGGCATTTCATTTAATTTCATTTATTTACCCTAAGGGTCCTTTCGGCCATTACATAGGGGGGGAATAAAATTTGTAAATCGATTTGTAATCGATTTGTAAACGTAGAGAATCACCAATTCCGCATACGTGGCCATTAACCCATTAACACTATCATGTCATACGTTAAGGTTCAGCTTAAATGTCTGGTCCAGTTTTGTACATTTAAAAAGTATATGATTGGACATGAGGCGCAGATCATGACGGACATTAAGTACCTCTGCCATGGATGATCTACGATTTTCCCCTACGTTCACATGTTCTAACATGGTTACCTCTCAAGTACATCAAGACTGCCATGAGGTGCTTCCAATTTACAGCGAGGGGTATTTTGCGACCCCTTCCGCTACTGCCGATGCGTGACCACATTCCGCCAGGTTTAGCGGTGGAGGGTGGAAAGTCAGAAGGGCAGGGAAGTTGCCGGGCCAGCGCTGTCAGTTCTATTGGCAGGAAAAGGGCGAGGGAAAGCGCGTCGAAATCTAGGAGTGGAGGGTGAGGTTGGGCCCCATTTATTCCAGCAGTGATGGCGTTCGCAAATGTCACGTGAAGCCGCAGAAAGCTACGCAGTCGCCACTGCTCCCCAGATTTCGCCGCGTTTGGTGCGCCCTACGCGCCATAGCGCGACTCATGAATTATTCCTTGCTGTTTTTTCTTGTAATCTAAATTCTGCAATCATTATAAGAAATACCGCGTAGAAAAGAACAAAACGAATAAAATAGCTTATTCGGCGTTACGAACCTGTAGCATTTGTAATTGACTGCTGATGGATATGGTTAGTAACGACTGCCGTGGTATATTTAACAAGGTTACAAATTTATGCTGCAGAGAACGCAGTTAGAAAGCCTTTGAGCAAAAAAAAAAGAAAAACGCTCAGCAGGTGTTTCCACGCTTAACCGTAGTGATACAGGAAACGACAGCAGCGAAGTTTTGTGGGACCACAAAAATCCACTGCACTCAATTTCCTGCATAACTTGTCTCTAGCGGTGCAAACACCGGCTGGGTGTTTTTTTTTTTTGTTTTGTGCACGGCGTTTTCTAAATGTGTTATCTGAAGCATTAACTTCACAGCTTTGCACACGGTTGCACCCGATTTTTCTTCAGAGCTAAGGAATAGTAAGGTGTAGCCATGAATAAACCCATATCGGTCTCGCTGCTGCTGCCTTTCTTGTTATTGTAAATATGACAATCGCTGTTAGATCACGCAATAAAAATAGATAGAAATGTAAAATTGTGCTAGGAAGTTAGCACCGCAAAAATCCTCTGGAATATTTTCCTTGTTGTCTACCAATGACCATTTCAGGCAACTACAGTAGGAGCGATTAGTTTTCTCTGTTGCGGTGCAGAATTTGCAATATTGTGACGACCAGAGGGGCCGTGGAGATAGGAGTCGGGAAGAACCCAAGACTGGGAGACTTCTTTTAATTACAGCGCCAGGTTCCAGGACACCGAACAGAACAAGCGCGCCTCGAGAGCCCACCGCCGCTTCGTCGTCGTCTTCGACTCAGCGCGGAGGCCGCGCGGCGCGTTAGGCGCGTGGCAATATTATTTAGTTGGTTTTTTGTGTATCATATGAGGTTCTCTTTACTGGTGACTCGTATCGCGGAATTCTTCGGAGAGCTCTTCATTTTACTTTACTAACGCTAATGATTCGCACATCGCACCACAAGTGCCACGCAGACTGAATGGTAATACAGTTCGACCGAGACACAAATGAGGATCTGAGGCTTTAAACAAAACCTGACACAAATCCCTTTGATGTAAACGGTTCTATGAGAAGCTGCTGCTGTGGTTTCGCCTCAATTAATTGTCTTGAGATTTGAGGCAACCTCGTTTCTGACATCAGACATAGTTAGACAGCCTCACCAGCAGGAGAAATGATACCGACCAATGTATTGTTGAGGATTTTGCGGGGTCGCAGCGCAGCACCAGAGTGAGATGACCAGCGCGGCAGGCTTCTAGTTCCGAACTGCCTTTGCCGGGCGTGCTCTCCGAGCACGCGCTGTCCATCTTTATTTTCCTCTAGCGCGCGCTGTAACGCCGATCTCAGCGCCGGCGCTTTATAGCGGCGCCGGGCGCTATAGTATCAACGGTATTGCCCTTTACCGAAAGTGATGTGAAGTAGGCTGCGGTAGCCACATGTTCTAGAATTTTCTAGCCAACCTTAAGGTTTGTCTTGCTGCTGAGACGGCAATGTTCCCTTCATAGTTCATGAATATCTTGTCTGCAAACTATGTGCCGACATAAATGGTATATAAATCACATTTGTTGACCTGGGTGTACACTCTAAACAAAAAGGAGTAAAAAGGGAGTATGCTGCGCTCTACCGCTCTCCCTGAAAGGGAGTATTTGAGGACAAATTACTTCCTTTTTACTCCCATTTAGGTGTATTCTTGCTTAGAGTGTATGCCGTTGAATTGAGGGTGTTCTAAACTGCAGTTACCATCAATGCTAGTGGCAACCCTATGAAGCACCCGCTAGCCAGTCGTGTAAACAGCCCGAAAATTTCTGGTATTACGCCGAAAATTTGCAGGTAATAGGAGACCCGGATTGTCAACAGTTATTAACGTGGGCCGCGAGACAGGAGGGCCTATGTGCTAATAAAGATTCGACATTTTCCAACACATAGTTGACTTGATTGTACTCTTTTCATGAAATGTTGTAAAAACAATGGATCCTATGCTTTTTAGCATGGTGTGTCACCAGCAAGATTGATGCGGACAAACGCTTGTCTAAAATATTTTACTCTCAATCGGACCCTGAGTGTAACAAATTTTAAACCCAAATGTGCGAGTTCCTGAATGTTGCAGTCCTTTACCTGAAGACTCCCTAAAACACCGTTTTTTTACCACTGCGTTTCACTAAGCGTACATTTGTGTCAAAGCACATGATGGAAGAACACTTATTGTGCTTTTAACTCGTTTTAACTATGTCCATAGGGTAATTGTTTTTTAATGAAATACTTATTATATAAGAAGTTTGTGATGGCTTCTAGTTTGTTGCATAAGGCCATCCAAAACTGTAACAGCTGCTTGACTCTGGCTCTGAGTTCAATAACTCACCTTACAAGAAAAGAAATCTTCAGTGCTATGCAAATGTATCATGAATAAGGAGAAAATTTATTCATCCTGTGCGCAATAAAACGCATGTTATTTCTTCTGTGTGGTACAGTATTAAAAAAGTTCTTTTCCGATTGGCGGAAATCGTGCGCTTGTATTTATTGTATGGTTTCGTTCAAATAAGATTGCTTATCATTGCTCTATATCTCACCGCCGATCTCGACGATTGAACTGAAAATTTACTCGTCGCTACAAAGTGCGGCAACAGAAAACGTCTGTTTTCTGAAAGAGTGGTGATCACACTCATAGGCATCTGCTAAGCGTCATCACAAAGCGGAAACTGAAGCAAACACTGTCTCCAGTGGCGCAGTCGTAGATTTCTCGCAGCGGTGTCTTTGAGCAAATCCGGCTACATTGTGCATGCGAAAACTTTTTAACGCTAGGACCGCAGGTAACAAGAGAACGCGTGGTCGCGGTGTATCTCCATATAGCTTAAATAGAAGTTTACATTCTCTGCCTTGATGTTCTGCAGCCTATCAGCTGCGCAGCCTCGAGTTGGCGGACTTGGTCTCCGCAGAAGCGAACGAGAACAGAGTCCTTAAGACTCGCAGAAAGTAGTTTGGATTAATAGAGTTTATTTCAGTGCAGTGTCACTACGCCTCCTACTCCCGCTGCCAGTGTGCGTGCATTCGACGAAAGCAACGCGTGAGGGTAACGAAGAAGGGGACGGTGGACGCGAGGAAAGGTGACGACTGTTCGTCTCGAGGCGACTTCAGTCTGGTGCCCAAGGGGCTGTGAAAATATCCTGATATATACGAGAACGGGGAAGAAAACGTGAACTTCTCTCCATCTTATCTCTATGCTTCTCAGCTGTTCACTTCGCGCGTACTAACACACCCACATCAGTGCCATTCTGTGTAGTGCGATATCGCTATAACAACATCTCAATCTAATATTGGCAAAGCCAAACAACATAGATTGCCAGTAGACTTCATTCGAATTTAAGGAAAGCAAGCTAGGTCACCGGAGAATTTTTCAGAATGGAGCTCTTAGGTTTGGTTTGGTTTTGTGGGGTTTAACGTCCCAAAGCGACTAAGGCTATGAGAGACGCCGTAGTGGAGGGCTCCGGAAATTTCGACCACCTGGGGTTCTCTAACGTGCACTGAAATCGCACAGTACACGGGCCTCAAGATTTTTGCCTCCATCGAAATTCAACCGCCACAGCCGGGATGGAACCCGCGTCTTTCGGGTCAGCAGCCGAGCATCATAACCACTAAGCCACCGCGGCGGGTGGAGCTCTTAGGGTTCGTGGGTTTCGCGTCGTAGTCGTCGTGAGCGTAACACGTCACATGACAACCGTTGCAGGTAGCAGCAGAGCTCAACGCCACCTGCCACGGCTAGAGCGGAGGAATGGACACCCAGAAGGGGGCTGGCACGGGAGGATCCTGCCACGGGAGGATCCCAGGGATTGCAGGTGGCGTGTCAAGGGCTGCCCTCAAACGTTGCTATACTGGCTACCGTAATCGTCTGTCAATTTTTTGTACGTTCTATAACTGGCACAGGAAAACAATTCAAAACCTCTATAATTCGCATAAAAACGGAGGTACTTGGTACCTTAAAGTTGCTTTATTTAACCGCCGAGTATTCCACCACTAGCTCGTTAAAATAGACAAAGAGGTGGATGGAATCCATCCTCATTTTCTAGCAGATTTAAAGAAAACACGAGAAAGGTATGTAACCAGGCTATGCGAGTTTCTGGAAAGAATAAAGAAAAACACCAAAGCAAAAAAAGCATAATACAAGCGGCTGTAAGTATCCTGTCATCAAATATTTCTACAAGTAGACGAATATTTTTCATTTTCATTTGAAAATTTTCTTTTATTAGCCGCGAGCACTGTGCTCTCGATCGGTAAATCTGGTTGTAAGGTCGCTGTGTTAAGAACGAATTGGACGGTTGTTGGCTTTGTTGTCGTCGACTGACAAATAATCTGCTCGGCTATAAAGGAGCTTCAGAAGTGTTTACTGCTGGCAGCTGAAACAGCCCGACTCAGTCATTCCTGCGCTCTGATTCTGGTAATTCAGCCCTAGGTTAAAACCATCTGCGTACCCTGCAAAGATGAACATACGGCTGCGGGGCAGCGTATTGTCATCTGGCTATGAAAACCGCCACTTATGACGGCCAGGTCATGAGAAGTACAGCCTGACATGGCTCTTAAACTCTTTCTTTTAAACGAAATTGTGCACACTAATAACACAAATAGGGAGCGGTGACTGCAGGAGATGAATTAACCGGGGCTGCATTATCAGAATGAGAATCACTGAGTTCAAACTCGACTCAGAGAAGGCAAGCAAAACATCCCAGATCAGCGCCAGAAAAACTCGCGGTCATCGCGCACATAGCAAAATGAGCAGCGTCGTCAACAGTTGTCCATCGCTCTCTAGAAGTGTCAGGCGGAGCCACGAAACTCATTAGGGCGAATGCTGCCGGAATTTCACAAAAGCAATCGCACAAAGACATCGATGAAGCGAAACAAAGCCGCGTTATTGTAAGGTACCTATAAAGAGCTGAATCTAACTTAACAAAACTTACTGGCAATGAGAAACACCGAAAAGGTGTGTTCTTGATTCGTGAAGTATAGTGTTCTTTTAAAAATGATGTCAGGCACTGAAGCTCAAGTACGTGTATCAAGATTTATAGAAAGCTTCTCTAAAAAGTTACTGGTGTACATAACTTGTGATTTTGCGTACAGGAGCGCAAAAATAGCAAGATTTTCTTCTTTAGGATTTCTTTGTATATCTTTTACTAGGCTTCATCCCATCGAATCGTATTCTGCGTTTTGTTAGCCCCTGCGGTGGGGACCACACGCAAGGATAATACAGTGCCGCAGTTCCCGGGACGGCCTCCACGCAGGTACAATCAGGGCCGCAGCGTGATCCAAGTCGGCTATAAAAAGGGCACTAAATGAAATAAAAAAGAAGGTAGTTAATAAATATCGAAGGAAACAGCGGGAATAGCATGTTTTTTGTCATAGCTTTTTACTGAGGTAATCATGATGAAAGGCAGAAATTTTAATGGCTATTGAAATATTTGGGGAAAACTCGCGCGAAGCTGTTCGCAGAAAGTTAGGGCCTGAAGGTGCTGGTTGATTAAAATTTTCCATCTAAAGATCAGATCGGCCTGATCCTGGACTACACACTTTCAAGATACTTTTCCTTGCTGAAACATTGATTATGGATGCATATTGTCAAACCGGTGCTACAAGGGCATGATATAATTCATATGCTCTTAATGATCTAGTTCTTTTATTGAGCCCCATCTAAAACGTTGTAACAAAGGGCAGGTTTCATTGCACTTACCCATTTTGGACAGTAAGGTTTCCGTGTTTGCGAGGGTAGAGGCTGGGACCTGAAAAAAAGATAAACGGCATAAGGACTATCGGAGAGAAGCATTATTGCAAATCGTCACTTTTACTTACTACATGTGTCTACAGCAAGTTACGTCCCTCCAGGTCGGCTGTCCGAAGCCTCGAACAAATCTCTCCAAAAAATCGGATGAATTTCTCCATTTTGTACCAATTGCAAAGATTCTTTACATTAAAAAATCAGTGATTGTTTACAGCGGTTATGTTTTGTATCTCCTGCGGAGTATCACATGCTGGCGCAGTAGACAAGGCCTGCAAAGTACAGTCTTTTTCAAAATATGCAGCCCAGGGGTTTGGAACATAGACGCGTAGGGGGGCTCTTTAGCATATTTGACAGTCCTAGGCTTGGGAGGACTGAGACTCGGTTCCCCCTGCCTCCGTTCGCAATTGGTGTTGAGGTGCTGGAAGTAGTAACAGAATATGTCTACTTAGGGCAGGTAGTGACAGCTGATCCATATCATGAGAGGGACATAACTAGAAGAATAAGAATGGGGTGGGGCGCATATGGCAGGTTCTCTCAGGTCATGAATGGCAGTTTATCAATATCCCTCAAGAGAAAAGTATACAACAGCTGTATCTTACCGGTATTCACCTATGGGGCAGAAACGTGCAGGCTAACAAAGAGGGTTCAGCTGATGTTAAGGACAACGCAGGGAGCTATGGAAAGGAAAATAATAGGTGTAACGTTAAGAGATCGGAAGAGGGTGGAGTGGGTGAAGGAACAAATGCGGGTTATGACATCCTAGTCGAGATCAAGAGGAAGAAATGGCCTTGGGCAAGACATGTCATGCGAAGGCAAGAAAACCGCTGGTCCTTAAGGGTAACGGAATGGATTCCAAGAGAAGGCAAGCATAGCAGGGGGCGGCAGGAAGTTAAATTAAGATTAAGTTTAAGAAGATTAAGATAAAGTTAAAGTTAGGAAGTTTGCGGGAATGCGGTGGCCGCAACTGGCGAAGGACAGGGTTAATTGGAGAGACATGGGAGAGGCATTTGCCCTGTAGTGGGCGTAGTCAGGCTGATGATGATGATGTTGGTGAATATGCACGAGGAGTCGCGCTGCGGGGCTCGGAAGCAGACCCCTTGGGCCGTATATTTTTGACACAGAATGTACATCATACAAGAAGCACCTTGAATTACTTTATGACATTCCTGAGCTCCTTTTGTACCCATACAACTTCCGGATTTGCAGATTCATCCACTAGCTGGCTCCTGGGGAATTCTTTGAGAGAGCTAGAAAGCTACCTGCTTAGACACCTGCGGTCTCGCTGATTTCCAGACAACGACGTATGCGATCTTATACTGCACCCCCTTCAGGTTGCGGATGGCACCACACTACTTGATCAGTTTTTTTACAGAAAGTGGTTAATTATAAAAAGATAATGAAAAAGGAGGCGGTTTAAATTGGTGAGAATGTTCAGAGTTTCGAGTGTGCTGTAATCATTTCTAGGAAATGTTTCTGTAAACTTTCATTCATATTCCTTCTATGAAAAAATGATCAGCATATTTATGTTCCTACCACTGCTAAATTTTCTCCTGCCTGTAAACTGGGGAAAAAATGCGCAGTTGCATCACAATTAATGGGCGTCACTATACTACGTTCTCAGCTTCTATATCACCATCCTGCAGCACCAGGAACAACTAAAAATTTCGAGATCGTACGTTCTGGAGAAAGTTCTCCGCGAGGCCTTACGATAATCACAAGACTTCATAGCTAAGACTAGTCTCATCTTTCAGAACAGGTCGCGTTTGCATCTTAGGTTGTCCAGGCGAAAGACTGCGAGTAACATTGCAGAGTGAGAATAGACGAAATCATTCGAACGGTATTGTTTATTAAAGCTATAGCTTTTGTTTGCTGCATGAAACGGGCATTTTGAAATGAAAAAGTTGATACTCACTCTGAGACAACAATCAGAGCAAGAAATAACGACAAGCAGAAAATTCTCAACTTCATCTGGAGAGTTCAAAAAATCACAGCCACAGATGATGGTGAAGAACTTTGATGCGAAGCCCAGACTGTTGTTAGGTGTTCCTGAATCCGTTGGATTTATTCTCGAAAAGCGCATGTTTATTCAAAGATTAAATGAGCGAGCGAAATTTTATTTGATGAGTCTTGATGGTACATTTCACGCTAACGCCCTTCTTTTTGCAAAATGTGCTCAAGAAAATAATATTAGGAATTATTGAGCTTCCAAACGTTCGAATAGAATATTACTATTCTCTGTTCAAGTAGCCATGAATTTATTATGCTAAATGATTTCCTCCTACCCTGAATCCGTGGTTTAAGTAGGCTTCAAGATAACGAGAGTAAAGAATCGTGGTGGAACGCCAAGCAGATCTTTCTTTCACGCCCTTGTTAGTGTGCGGAATCCTTAATCCTCAGTCAAGGCGATACATTCATGCCGACACCCTTGTTTGAGTGATAAATACACAAGAAAAATACAAAGAAATAAGGTGCCTCGAATCGTTGGAATCAAAGATGTGTTCTCTGTTAAAATACCCATGAAAACTATGACTGATTATTCATGCTAAATCATTTATTATTATTCGGAAACCGTCATACGAGTATGCTTTAAAACGGCCAGAATATAGAATCATAGAAGGAGCGTCAATAAAATTCATCCTTTTGAGAGAAGTAGTATAGCAAATCATGAAGACCTGCTTACGTGTCTGCTCTAAATGGTTACGAGGACCGAGGTTTGTAAATGCATAAGGATTGATGCGTACCACTCCTAAATTTTCATCTAGTAACAAAACGGTGCCTGGGTGCTCTTTTCTAATGGAAGGAGTTCAACGTTAGTGCGATTTTCTGTCTATGATATTGGGAGGGAATTAAAACTTGCCAACTTGCTCTTCAGCAACAGCTTTGAAGAATGACAGCAGGCATTTCAATTTCTAAAACTTCTTTTTTTATATAAGCAGAAAGTACGTGCGTATATACTGTGTCCTCTTTTTGTGAGCCGCTGGGAACGTCGTATTAGGGTTGCTTTCGAAAGACCGAGAATATTTCACGTTCTTTGTTTATCCGGAATACGGGCCAAATAGGTTGTTTATCCGCCACGCAGCCAAATAGGTTGGTGGAACCTAAAGAGTGGAAAAGCCAGTTCTTTCGTTTACTCCTCTTATAACAGCCGCCCCATGAAAGCCACATCGTAGTAGTAGTAGTGAAAACATTTATTTTTGTTTTCAAAAGGAAGAGTTAGGGAGTAGGGGGATGGGGATAGATAGATGTGGAGCTTCAGTGGTCGGTATTCCCTAGTCCAGGATCCCGTTGGCCTCCGCCGCTGCCTTGGCCCTCGTCACCAGCATAAGCTGTGTGCTCGGGTCGGAGTCAGCCAGGAGGGCCTCCCACTGCTCTAGACTAGGGTTATTTACCTTTGGTAGTAAAGGGCTTTTTTCGCAGCCCCAGGTGGCGTGGTACGTTGTGGCGTAGCCCCACACCACACGCACTCTTTCGCGTATCTGTTCGGCCACATTTTGTGATACATGGCTCTGCTTGGGTAGGTGTCTGTTTGTAGTCGTCTGAGCGTGGTGGCCTGCTCTCTGTCGAGGATATCCGCCGGAGCCGAGTACTTCTTGCGCGCTCCCAACAACGCCTTCATTGCCTCCTCGTAAGATTCTGGCGTGCTGAAGGGTTCGACCGGCAAACCCGCCCTCCGGTTCGTGAACCCTCGGACAACGGTGTCTGCCATGAGATTTCCCTCAACCCCAGTGTCAGGGACCCAAATGATGGTGTGTTGAATGCTTGTGTTGTTTGATCCATGTCTGTGTTGTTTTTGTTCGAAGAGGATACTCGCGGCTTTTCGGCCGATCCTTCCATCTCTGTATGCCCTTGCTGCAGCCTGAGAATCTGTCGCTATCCAGTAACTCAGTCCCTGCCACATCGTAACTGTGCTTGGCAAACCATCACAGCGCCCCTAACGCCATCCCTCTCACCGAAGTGGTGGGCTACTGGTAGAGCATCCGCCTCATATTCTGGGGGGGGGGGGGGAGGGGGGAGGCAGAGGTTGATCTCTAGTGCCCATCGATTTCCTAATGTGTACAAGGTTTCCCTCTGCCTGATGCAAGGCTCTTTACGGGTTAAAAGTAGGGAAAAAGGCATTTGATCAGGCCCCTCCCTCAATGGAAATCTCATCAGCGGTGGACCGAAGCTGTAATGCTCATTGTGGCTCTTTTTCATTAGAAGTTCTTGTTCTAGTTCAGTGACAAAATTTGAAGCTGCAGGCTCTTTTCCCAAGCTATCCACTCAGGAAAGCTGAGCATCAGGCCGGGGGATAACGTCGTACTCAATTTAAGAAACCGAATTGCTACTTGAGCTAATTGCGGAAACACCTGGATTGCATCATTTATTGCACCAAAAACAATACGGAAGAGATACATAGATAACACGAAAGAAAGGTAGGCTTCTTAAGCATGAAATATCCGGCTGGATACTCTACATGTAGAGTGTAGAGAAGGTAACTAAGGAATAAGCAGATGAAAGCGCTGCTCCCTATGTACTCTGCAACCTCTACACGTCATCTGTTGGTTTGTAACAACATGGGACACTCAATACGATAGAAGAGTTTAGGTCCCGAGCCTTTGTCTTTTAAATACTTTTAGATTGAATCGATGGGGTTCTGAGAGATGAAAATGAAAGGCAAACAAGGGCGGAAGAGCGTACAGGAAGGGAAGTGTTTTACTTCGAGGGCTTTAACCCAGAGAACAAAAGAAGAAGCGTCCGGCAAGGGATCGGGCGGTGCAGAGAACGCTACTTCTGGCCATGCGCAATTAGCTAAAGCAGCATGGCGCGAAAGGAAATTCTTGCCCAAGATAATAGCATGAGAACTGGGAAGCAGAATGACGAATTGGACCCTACAGAGGAAGTCCTGGGCCACTACTCGAGGGATACATGCTGCTAATTTCAAGATGTGCTGAACAAAGCCTTCGAAACGTTCGACTGGGACGACGTCACATCGAAGACGGTGGCTAGAGAGGGCTGAACGTACAGATCAGCAAAGAGGAGTTGGCAGTCGCCGCTCAACAGGCGCGGAATACTGACTCGCTGAAAGCAAGTAGCTAGGAACTTGAGGAGGTAAGGCGGAGACCAGACAGACATCAGACAACATGGCCTGACAGCCACTAGTTTACCGTTTACCAAAAAGACCGATTGTCCGTTGTGTGCCAGCGAGTTCTTACTAGCGGAGCAGGTCGAAGCTGAGTCATCCGCTTTTGTAGAGATACTAGAGGCGAAGGGTAGATAGGAGGCTGAGGTCTTACAGCGATGTCGACCTAAGTCAGCGCAGCGGTGACAAGTGGCGGCTGATTGACAAGAGGAATGACTTCAGAGAAGAATGGTCCCGGGAACTTTCTCTTTAAGGCATGTGCCAGTACGCACTAGTTCGTTGTTTCGCATATTCTCCGAAAACTCGATTTTCTCGTTGCATTCACTGACTTTTTACTATCCTGTGCTGAGTGAGCTTGCTGAGTGAAGCAAAGTGTGATAGAAGAACACAAAGGATGCTTCTAAAACATTTAGTGTTTTTTCACTTGTTAATTGATTGCTCGGATAAATAATAACCCTGAGCAGTGGAGAAGCTCCTTCACCTGCTCCTTTCGCCCAAATATTCCACCTGCTCTGTAGTTACTACAGCTTGTTTGCTGATACTTTTTGCTATGAACACATTTTAAGTCATCGAATGACTGTAGACCGTAATCATTCTTGACGGTAGCTGATTCGGTGACACTGTTTTTATGTTAGGCGCACCCGCGCGCACACACAACCACGCGCGCGCACGCACGCACGCACACACGCACACACACACACACACACACACACACACACACACACACACACACGCACACGCACACGCACACGCACACGCACACGCACACACACACACACACACACACACACACACGCACACGCACACGCACACGCACACGCACACGCACACGCACACACACACGCACACGCACACACACATCGCGGTGGTTTTGCGGTGGCTCAGTGGTTACGGCACTCGGCTGGTGACCCAAAAGAGGCGGGTTCGATCCCGGCCGCGGCGGTCGAATTTCGATGGAGGTGAAATTCCAGAGGCCCGTTTACTGTGCCATGTCAGTGCACGTTAAAAAACCCCAGGTGGTCGAAATTTTCGGTGCCCATCACTACAGCGTCCTTCATAGCCTGAGTAGCATTGAGACGTTAAACCCGCATAAAGCATAGAGTTAAAGAACCCAAGGTGGTCGAAATTTCCACAGGCCGACACTACGGCGTCCCTGATAGTCTGAGTCGCTTTGAGACCCCCATAAACTTTAAACCATTAAAGCAACAACTCAAGAACGTCCAGCATACCAAAGCCGTATGGCTACAAATCGGCTATACGTTTTTCAAAGAAGCGTATTTGTTTCCGCTAAATTTCTGGTGGTCCTGTGACCAATGCAGAGCCACTGCTTGTCCGGTGCAATCGTCTACCAACTCATTTCATCAAAGGTGTGTGCTATTTGATCAGCAATTCCAAGTGGCAAAGTTGTCGATCCATTATTGAGGTGTGTCCGCTGAGGAATTCTCTAAACATTGGCCTTATTATTGGATGAGTGATGTAGTGTCCATTCAATTCGAGCTTAGCAAGACACCTAAAAGCAAACTGAGAGAGGCTGCATATCACGCATGAAAGTCGTAGCCAAGAAAAGGTACGGCTGACTTGGAACCAAAAAGAACTTGTTTATAAATTTAAATATTTCTTGAGGAGGACAGCCTTTTTCTGAAGATTTTCTAGCTAACGGCAGGTTTTTAAGGTGAAGAGCAGGTTTACAAAAAGAGTAGCATTTATTTGATTATATAAATTTGCATAAAACACTTGCTTAATAATAAAAATATTAATAAGAAATTTTATTTCACCTCCAAAATGTACATTGTGGCAGGATGCCCACAGTAAAAGTGACCTCTTGGACACCTTCAATCCGCTATGGATACCCAGCCGCTAACTTTGGCAGCAAAACAGTCACACAACTTTCTAAACATTTGTATTAAACAATATTGTATACGATCACGATCACGATATACATGAAGTAAACAAGTGAAATAATGCATTTCGTTCAAAAACTCAATGGAAAGTCAGTTAATAAAAAGCATTCTAAGTGGTTCTTCTTGTACGAGGTTGTTCTTAGGGCGATAATATTAAAAGAAAGAGGATTTAGGAAACGTGGTGGTCTGTTTTCTAGTGTTTGAAGGCTATACATTGTTCTGTATGTTTTAATATGCCACTGATGGACGCTTCTGTACAGAGTACTTTGCAGCTTATCTGAGTGTTAATTCCACGTCATGTAAAATTTTAGAACATATAATTCATAAACATATATTAGGTTTCTTGGAACAGCACAAAGTACTTACCGATTTTCAGCATGGCTTCAGGCGTGGGTTTTCCACAAGTACACAGTTAGTTGAAACTGTGCATGACTTTGCTCAGTCGATTAACCAGGGAAAACAAACAGACGCAATATGCATGGATTTCCGTAAAGCATTCGATAAGGTGTCACATAACAAACTAATTCATAAATTAAGTTATTACATTAAAAACGACAGGATACTTGCATGGATTAAAGCTTATCTCTCGAACAGATGTCAGTTCGTCACTCTGAACAATATTTCTTCTAGCAGTGTCCGGGTTATGTCTGGCGTCCCCCAGGGATCTGTTTTGGGACCACTCTTATTTCTGTTGTTTATTAATGACATTGTGGCAGATCTTTCAGTTCGCGTGAGGCTGTACGCGGATGACTGTGTCCTGTATCAAATGGTGTCTTCAGTTGACGACCAGGTGCGTCTAAATAATGACCTAGCGAAGGTGGTTGCGTGGTGCAACAAATGGCAGATGTGCATTAATTTTGAAAAAACCGTGTTCATGAAAATTACAAACAAGAAAATGCCTCTTCATTTTGTGTACGGTACTAACAGCATATCATTATTAGAAGTGACAGAGTATAAATATTTGGGCCTATGGATTACTAACAACCTTTCGTGGTCAAAACACATAGACGCTGTAGTAGCAAACTCAATGCGGAAACTATTTTTCTTGAGGCGCTCCCTAAAGTCATCCCCATCTAGTGTTCGTCTATTGGCGTACAATTCCCTCATCCGTCCGTTACTAGAATATGCCGTAATCATTTGGGACCCTTTCACGTTAACAAACATTCAGAAATTAGAGCGAATACAGCATAAAGTAGCTAGATTTGTTTTTAACTCATATGGCCGTGCATCTGTAAGTGAGCTCGTGAGGCGAAGTGGGTTACCCCCCGTCACTGAGCGCAATCGTGTTTGTCGATTAAAGTTTTTTTTCCAGCTTATAAAAGGACATTATAAAGTTGATACCTCTAATTATTTTTCTTACTCCTCAGGTTATAACACGAGACAAAGGCATGCACTAACAATCACCCCTTTGAACGCGCGAAATAACTGCTTTAAATATTCTTTTTTTCCGAGGACAATTACTGATTGGAACAAACTTAATAGCGAGACTGTTAGTCAAAATTCTTTACTTCTGTTTGAAAAGTGCCTGTAAATGTTGTGAATTTGTGTGTGTTTATATGCTTGTATTTTGTTTTGTCCCACCCTGCTATGATCTGTACAAGATCGCAGTATCTATAAATAAATAAAAAAAATTCATGAAGAAAAGACGTATTATTACTAATTTGGCGTTTTAAAGAGTGGCATCAATGAAAATGATATAGCTTGGTGATCGGAAGTATTTTATATTCGGGAAAAACTGCTTGCGTGTGGATGCTCAAGGAACATTTTCAATTATTCTTAAAAAGGTGTTATGCAAGATGTGAAAATTGTTATATTTCATCTGATGTTTTCTTCCATTCTAAATGACTGTAATTGAGGCGAGAACTAAACAGCGAATGTGTGCTGCTTACATAGCTTCTGACGGTGATAGCTGACGATATCAATAAACAAATAATTTGCGATGGTTTGCTGGCAATTAAATAGGCATGATCATCCCACGTCATTTTTTCACTGAATACAACACTCATCTAAAGTGATGATCCAACTACTTATGCATTTGTACCTACAAGTACACATTATAACCCTTTCGTGACCTGTAGTCGTGGCGGCGATTCATTAAATAATTAGTAGCAAAGTGTAAAATGAAACGCTTGGAAATAAACAAAGAAAGAAACAGAACGAAAAGAAATATTAGGCCATAGAATGTGTATATCTCAGAACTAGAGAGAGGCAAACAGCCTTATTTACGGAGAAGAGACGCGCAATTATACCTAAGTACATCTAAACATGTGCTAAATGGTTATTCAAGGATATGGCATCACTGGGCCAAAGGGTCATATGTTAAATCAGAGTACTTTAATTGCAGAGACAGATTTTCTGTTCCCAGGAAAAAAAAAACAGACAAGCCGGAACTTTTTCGCCCCACAAATTTTCAGCAGCCTTCTATTTCTTCTTCTGAGATGGTTTCTTCGTCTGCTTCTGGAAATTCTGCTGATGTTGCTGTGCCTGGTGCTTGGGTAGCGGGGGTGTTTTCCTTTATTGCTGCTGCTTGGATAGTGGTGCCAGCTGATTCTCCGTCCGCGGTAGAAAAGCTGCCTACTGCTCGAGCTGGGGCAAAGGGTCTGGTAGGGACTGCTACTGAGGCGCCTCCAGCCACGGTTACCAGGCCGCCTCCAGCTACTGGTGCTACTACAGATCCGCCTGGTACCGATGAACTTGCAGCAGCTCCTTCGGTTGTTTGCGTGCCTAATCCTGCTGATGTTTGGAAAAAGGTGCTCCTTTGTCTTGCTGTTGTGGCGTATCTTGTAGTTGAGGCGGTTGCTGTTCTTGTTGCAGCTGCACTACTAATTTCTGCTCCTGTTTCGGCGGAACCGCTTAATGCTGAAGTGGGAACGGATGCTGATAGTACTGCTTGCTCATGCGCTCCTTCGGAAGCTGATGGCGCTGCTGCAGCTAATCCGCCACCAGCTCCTCCATTAGCTGTGGCTGTTACTGAAGCAGTGGAGGCGCTTCCTGTAGCTGTCATGCCGGCAGCTCCAGTTCCCGGGAAAGCAGAATCTGCGATGGCGACTGGTGCTGACGAGCTTGCTGCGGAGCCGCTGGGCGCTTCTGACGCTCTGATCAATGCGTCTGCTGACTGGGCTCCTCCTGATGAAGTTTGGACAAAGGTGCTTCGTTCGCTTCTTGTCCAGCCGTATCTTCCAGATGAGCCGGTTAGTGGTATTGCGGCCGCTGCTGCACCACTTCCTTCTGTTGGCACACTGGTGCCACCTGCTGCTGCATAAGGACCGGCTGCTGGTAATACAGATGGCTCGTGGCCTGATACGAAATCGGCTGCTCCTGTCACAGAGGCTGGAATTGTTGCGGCGGCAAGCCTCCCTCCAGCTGGCAGGACGGCGGCACCAGCTGTTGAGGCAGTAGAATCTCTGGTTGCACCTTCTGGTGACCAGCCCGCTACAGAGCTGACTGGTGCTGCTGAAGGTTCCGTTACTCCTCCGGCAGATTCGGTGCCTTCTCCTGCTGATGTGCGGACAAAGGCGCTTCTTCCTCTTGCTGCAGTGGCGTATCGTGAGGTTGAGGTTGTTGCTGCCGTTGCTGGCGCTGCTGCACCACTCTCTGCTGTTGCTTGGGTGGCGCCACCTGCTGCTGAAGAGAGAACAGATGCTGATACTACTGCTGGCACATCTCCTCGTTCAGCTTCTGAAGGCGCTGCTGACGCTGATCCTCCAGCAGCGCCTCCATTATCTGTGGCTGTTACTATAGCCGTGGCGGCGCTTCCTGTAGATCTTAGGCCAGCAGCTCCAGGTCCTGAGGAATCGAACACTCCGGTGGCGACAGGTACTACCCAGCTTGATGGAGAGCCGATTGATGTTTCTGAACCTCTGGTTACTCCTTTTGCTGCTTGCGCTAGTGTTGACGATTGCACAAAGCTTCGCCCTCTTCCTGGTCTGACGAATCTTTTATTTGGGTCGGTTGCTGCTGTTTCGCCCGGTGTAGTGCCAATTTCTGCTTTTGTTTCGGTGGTGCCACCAAGTGCTGATGAACGAACGGATGCTGATGCTACTGCTCTCACAGCACCTTCTTCAGCGGATAAAGGTGCACCTGCAGCTGATGGGCCAGCAGCGCCTGCTTTGGCTGTCGTTGAGCCTCCTGTAGCAGTCAGGCCAGCAGTTCCATATCCTGAAGAAGCCAAATCTCCTGTGGCGACTGTTACTAGCGAACTTGCTGTAGAGCCGGATGATGCCTCTGAAGCTCTGGTTAATCCTTCTGCTGCACGTGCTCCTCGCGATAAAGTTTCGACAATTATGCTTTCTCGTCTTGCTGCTCTGTCGTATCTTCTCGCAGGGCCGGTCGCTATAGTACCACTTGCAGCCGTTGTGCCGGCAGCGCCACCTACTGCTAAAGAGGGACCGGAGGATGGTACTACTACCTGTGGGATTCCTCCTTGTGCTGATGATTGTGATGCTATATCTGATCCGCCAGGTGGTTTTCCTAGAGCCGTAGCCATTGCTTCAGTGGGTGTGCTTCCTCTAACTGTCGAACCGGCCGCTCCAGCTAGTGAGAATGCGGAATCTCCAACTATGGCTTCTGAAGCTTCAGTTACTCCTTCTTCTTGGGCGCCTTCTGCTGAAATTTGTACAAAGGGGCTTCGTCCCTTTGATGTACCAAATGTTGTTGGTCTCAACGCGGCTGTTGCGTCTGCTGCAGCGCCTCTTTCTGCTCTTGTTACAGCTGTGCCACCTGCTACTGAAGAGGGCGCGGATTCTGGTAATACAGGTGGCATGTACCTTCCTTGGGCTGGTGATGGTGCTGTCGCAGCTGATCCTCCAGCCACTCCTCTATTAGCTATGGACGTTACTGTAGCGACGGCAGCATTCGCATTATCTGTAAAGCCAGCAGCTACAGGTCCAGAGGAAGAGGATTTTTCTGTGGCGACTGGCACTGTCGAGCTCAATACGGATCCTCTGGACGCTTCTGAAGCTCTTGTTACTCTTCTTGCTGCTTGAGCTCCTTGTGATGAAGTTTGGGCAAAGGTACTTCTTACCGTTGCTGTCCTTGTGTATCTATTAACTGAGCCGGTTGCTGCTGTTGCGGCCGCGGCGCTGCTGCTTGCTTCTGCTGTTCCAGCGGTGCCACCTGCTGCATAATAGGGTGCGTCTGCTGGTAGTACAGGCGGCATATGGCCTCTTGCGTGTCCTGGGAGTACTGCTATACCTGATACACCAGCAGCTGCAGCTCTCACTGAGGCTGGCATTGCTGCAGCGATGGCGTCCCCTGCCGCTGGCAGGACAGCAGCGCCAGCTGCTGAGGCAGATGAAGCTTCAGTTGCACCTTCTGCTGTCCAGCTTGCTAAAGGCCCAACTGGTGCTGCTGAAGTTGTCGCTTCTTCTCTGGAAGCTCGGGTGCCTTCTCCTGATATTTGGACAAAAGTGCTTCTTCCTCCTGATGTTGTGGCGTATCTTCTAGTTGAGGCGCCCGCACCATCGTCACTGGCTGCTCTTGTCGCGGCGGCACTTGCTTCAGAAGAGGAAACGGACGCTGATAGTACTGCTGGGATACGTCCTCCTTCGGCTGCTGATGGCGCTACTGTAGCTGACCCGCCAGCAAATCCTCCCTTAGCTGAGGTTAAAAGTGTAGTGGTGGTGCCGCTGCGAGTAGCTGTTAGCCCTGGAGCTCCAGGTACTGAAGAAACGGAATCGCCGGTAGAAAATGGAGCTACCGAGCTTGCTCCAGAGACGGCTGATGTTTCAGAAGCTCTGGTTACCCATTTTGCTTCTCGGGCTCCTCCTGCAGAGGTTTGCCCAAAGGTTATTTTTCCGCTTGTCTCTTCTGCATATCCTCTAGTTGGGACGGTTGGTGCTCTTCCGGCCGCTGCCGCGCCACTTTCTGCTTTTGTTGCGGCAGTGACACCAACTGCTGAAGAGGTAACAGGTGATGATACTAGTGCTGGTGCAGGTCGTCCTTCAGCTCCAGATGATGCGCCAGCTGCACCTGCACTAGTAGCGGCTGTGCTTCGTATAACTGTCGGGCTGGCAGCATCAGGTCCTGAGGATGCGGAAAATGCTGTCGAGATTGGTGCTACCGAGCTTGGAGGGAAGCGGATTGATGGCTCTGAAGATATGGTTACTCCTCCTGCTGAAGATTGTACAGAAGCTCTTCCTCCTCCTACCGCTCTGGCGTACTTTCCAGCAGCGCCAGTTTCTGCAGTTGCGGCCGCTGCAGTGCCACCTTCTGCTTCGTTTGCGGGGGTACCACCAACTGCTGAAGAGGGAACGAAAGCTGATACTTCTGCTGTCACAGGTCCTAATTTAGCAGCAGATGATGCGCCAGCAGCGCCTGCGTTATCAGTGGCTTCGCTTCCAGTAGATGTCCGGAAAGAAGCTCCAGGTCCAGAAAAAGCGGGTTTCCGAGTGGCGACTAGTAGTGTCGAGCTCGCTGCCGATCCTACTGGCGCTTCAGAAGCTCTGGTTACTCCTTTTTCTCCTTGGGCTCCTTCTGATAAAGTTTGTACAAATATTCTTTGTCCTCCTTCCACCCTTGCGTATCTTCTAGCGCCGCCTGTGGCGGCTGGAGGGGTGGTTACTGCGGCAGTTTGTGTTTTTGTTTCTGTGGTGCCGCCAACTTCTGAAGAGGAAACGGATGCTGAAACTACTCCTGGTGCAGGTGTTCCTTTAGCAGCAACTGTTGCGCCAGACGCTACTGCATTGGCAGTGGCAGCACTTGCTGTTGCTGTCAGGCCTGATGAAGTGGAATCTCCTGCTGCGACTGGTGCTGCCGAGCTTGCAGCGGTGTCGACTGGTGCTTCTGAAGATATGGTTACCCCTTCTGCTGCTTTCGTTGTTCCTGATAAAGTATGGACAAAGGTGCTTCCTCGTCTGGCTGTTCTGCTGTATCTTCTGGTAGAGACGGTCGCTGCAGGATTATTTGCTGCCGTTGGACCGGCGGAGCCATCTAATGCTGAAGAGGGACCGGAGGCCGCTACTGCTGGCGGCGTGTTTCTTCCTGCGCCTACTGATTGTGGTGCTGTAGCCGATCTCCCAGATCGTTTTCCTAGAGCTGTGGCCACTGTTTCAATGGATGTGCTTTCTCTAGCACTCGGGCCGGTAGCTCCACCGACTGAGAATGCGGAATCAGGTGCTGCCATGCTTTCTGCGGTGTCAACCTTAGCAACTGAAGCTGTCGTTACGCCTACTTCTTGTGCTCCTGCTGAAGTTTGCAGAAAGGTCCTTCGTCCTATTGTTTTGCCAAATGTCCCAGTTTCTACCATCGCGGCTGTTGCGGCTGCTGCAGTGCCACTTTCTGGTCTTGTTGCGGCAGTGGCATCTACTACAGAAGCGGAAGGGGATGCTGATAACACAGCTGGCACGTATACTTTTTCGGCTGCTGATGGTGGTGTTGCAGCTGGTCCACGAGCAACTCCTTCATTAGCTTGGGCTGCTACTGTAGAGGTGACAGGACTTGCAGCATCTGTCATGCCAGCAGCTCCAGGTGCTGACGAAGCGGATTTTCCTGTGCCGACATTTGCTGTTGAGCTCGTTGCAGATCGTACTGACGCTTCTGAAGCTCTGGTTGCTCCTGCTGCTTGAGCTCCTGATGAAGTTTTGATAAAAGTGCTCCCTCTTGTTGCTGTTGTGGTGTAGCTACTCACTGAGTCGGTTGCTGCTGTTGCGGCGGCTGCGCTGCTGCTTGCGGCTCTTGTTGCGGCGGCGCCACCTGCTCCATAATAGAGATTGGCCGCTGGCAATAGAGGCGGCATGTGGCCGCCTGCAGATCCAGGGAGCACTGTTATACTCGATACACCAGCAGCTACATCTGTCTCTGATGCTGGCATTGCTGCGGCGCTGGCACTCCCCCTGGTTGGCATTACGGCAGCGCCAGCAGCTAAGGCAGATGAAACTCCATTTGCACCTTCTGCTTTCCAGCTTGCTAAAGGGCCAACTGGTGCTGCTGAAGTTGTCGCTTCTTCTCTGGAAGCTCGGGTGCCTTCTCCTGATATTTGGACAAAAGTGCTTCTTCCTCTTGATGTTGTGGAGTATCTTCTAGTTGAGGCGGTTGCTGCTCTTGCGCCCGCACCATCGTCACTGGCTGCTCTTGTCGCGGCGGCACCTGCTTCAGAAGAGGAAACGGACGCTGATAGTACTGCTGGGATATGTCCTCCTTCGGCTGCTGATGGCGCTGCTTTAGCTGACCCGCCAGCAAATCCTCCATTAGCTGAGGTTAAAAGTGTAGTGTTGGTGCCGCTTCCAGCAGCTGTTAGCCCTGGAGCTCCAGGTACTGAAGAAACGGAATCGCCGGCAGAAAATGGAGCTACCGAGCTTGCTCCAGAGACGGCTGATGTTTCAGAAGCTCTGGTTACCCATTTTGCTTCTCGGGCTCCTCCTGTAGAGGTTTGTCCAACGGTTATTTTTCCGTCTGTCTCTTCTGCATATCCTCTAGTTTGGACGGTTGGTGCTGTTGCGGCCGTTGTAGCGCCACTTTCTGCTTTTGTTGTGGTAGTGACACCAACTGCTGAAGAGGTAACAGATGATGATACTAGTGCTGGTGCAGGTGGTCCTTCAGCTCCAGATGATGCGCCAGCTGCACCTGCATAAGGAGCGGCTGTGCTTCGTATAACTGTCTGGCTGGCAGCATAAGGTCCTGAGGAAGCGGAAAATACTGACGAGATTGGTGCTACCGAGCTTGGAGCGAAACGGATTGATGGCTCTGAAGATATGGTTACTCCTCCTGCTGAAGACTGTACAGAGGCTCTTCGTCCTCCTACCGCTCTGGCGTACTTTCCAGCAGCGCCAGTTTCTGCAGTTGCGGCCGCTGCAGTGCCACTTTGTGCTTCGTTTGCGGGGGTAACACCAACTGCTGAAGAGGGGACGGAAGCTGATACTACTGCTGTCACAGGTCCTAATTTAGCAGCAGATGATGCGCCTACAGCACCTGCGTTATCAGTGGCTTCACTTCCAGTAGATATCCGGAATGCAGCTCCAGGTCCAGAGAAAGCGGGTTTCCGTGTGTCGACTAGTAGTGTCGAGCTCGCTGCCGATCCTACTGGCGCTTCAGAAGCTCTGGTTACTCCTTTTGCTCCTTGGGCTCCTTCTGATAAAGTTTGTACAAATATTCTTTGTCCTCCCTTCACCCTAGCGTATTTTCTAGCGCCGCCTGTGGCGGCTGGAGGGGTGGTTACTGCGGCAGTTTCTGTTTTTGTTTCTGTGGTGCCGCCAACTTCTGAAGAGGAAACGGATGCTGAAACTACTCCTGGTGCAGGTGTTCCTTTAGCAGCAACTGTTGCGCCAGACGCTACTGCATTGGCAGTGGCAGCACTTGCTGTTGCTGTCAGGCCTGATGAAGTGTAATCTCCTGCTGCGACTGGTGCTGCCGAGCTTGCAGCGGTGTCGACTGGTGCTTCTGAAGATATGGTTACCCCTTCTGCTGCTTTCGTTCTTCCTGATAAAGTATGGACAAAGGTGCTTCCTCGTCTGGCTGTTCTTCTGTATCTGCTGGTAGAGACGGTCGCTGCAGGATTATTTGCTGCGGTTGGACCGGCGGAGCCATCTAATGCTGAAGAAGGACCGGAGGCTGGTACTACTGGCGGCGTGTTTCCTCCTGCGTCTACTGATTGTGGTGCTGTAGCTGATCTGCCAAATGGTTTTCCTAGAGCTGTGGTGACTGTTTCAGTGGATATGCTTCCTCCAGCACTCGGGCCAGTAGCTCCAGCCATTGATAATGCGGAATAAGGTGCTGCCATGTTTGCTGCGGGGTCAACCTTAGCAACTGAAGCTGTCGTTACGCCTACTTCTTGTGCTCCTGCTGAAGTTTGCAGAAAGGTCCTTCGTTCTATTGTTTTGCCAAATGTCCCAGTTTCTACCATCGCGGCTGTTGCGGCTGCTGCAGTGCCACTTTCTGGTCTTGTTGCGGCAGTGGCATCTACTACAGAAGCGGAAGGGGATGCTGATAACACAGCTGGCACGTATACTTTTTCGGCTGCTGATGGTGGTGTTGCAGCTGGTCCACGAGCAACTCCTTCATTAGCTTGGGCTACTACTCTAGAGGTGACAGGACTTGCAGCAGCTGTCAAGCCAGCAGCTCCAGGTGCTGACGAAGCGGATTTTTCTGTGCCGACATTTGCTGTTGAGCTCGTTGCGGATCGTACTGACGCTTCTGAAGCTCTGGTTGCTCCTGCTGCTTGAGCTCCTGATGAAGTTTTGATAAAAGTGCTATCTCTTGTTGCTGTCCTGGTGTAGCTACTCACTGAGTGGGTTGCTGCTGTTGCGGCGGCTGCGCTGCTGCTTGCTGTTCTTGTTGAGGCGGCGCCACCTGCTCCATAATAGAGAGTGGCCGCAGGTAATAGAGGCGGTGTTTGGCCGCCTGCGGATCCTGGGAGCACTGCTATACCCGATAAACCGGCTGCTGCATCTATCTCTGGTGATGGCATTGCTGCGGCGGTGGCGCTCCCCGTGGCTGGCATTGCGGCAGCGCCAGCTGCTAAGGCAGATGAAACTGCATTTGCACTTTCTGCTGTCCAGCTTCTTAAAGAGCCAACTGGTGCTGCTGAAGTTGTCGCTCCTCCTCTGGAAGGTCGGGTGCCCTCTCCTGATATTCGGACGAAAGTGCTTCTGCCTTTTGTTGCGTATCCTGCAGATGAGGGGGTTGCTGCTTTTGTAGCCGACGCAGCGCTACTAGCTGCTCTTGTTGTAGCAGCGGTACCTGCTGCAGAAGAGGAAACGGATGCTAATAGTACTGCTGGGACGTGTTCCCCCTCGGCTGCTGATGGCTGTGCTGTAGCTGACCTGCCAGCAGCTCCATTAGCTGAGGCTGAAAGTGTAGTGGTGGTGTCGCTTCCAGCAGCTGTGATGCCAGAAGTTCCATGTACTGAAGAAACGGAATCTCTGGTGGCGACTGGTGCTACTGAGCTTGCTGTAGGGCCTACTGGTGTTTCGGAAGCTCTGGTCATTTCTTTTGCTGCGTGTGTTTCTCCTGTGGACGTTTTTATAAAGGTGTTCTGTATTTTTGACGCTCTGGTATATCTTCTACCTTGTCCGTATGGTGCTGTGGAGGCCTGTGCTGCGCCGCTGTCCGCGTTTGTGTCGGTAGTAACACCAACTGGCGAAGAGTTAACATATGCTGAATCTAATCCTGGCGGAGGTCCTCTTTCAGCTGCAGGTGAAGCGCCAGCAGTGCCTGCATCAACAGTGGCTGTGCTTCCTGTAGCTGCAATGTCGACTGCTCGAGATCCTGATGGTGCGGAAAATCCTGTGGCGACTGGTGCTACCGAGCTTGCAGCGGAGCCGACCGATGGCTCTGAAGATCTCGTTACTCTTGGTGCTTGACCTCCTCGTGCTGTGGCGACTGGTGCTACCGAGCTTGCAGCGGAGCCTACTGATGGTTCTGAAGATCTCGTTAGTCCTGCTGCTTGGCCTCGTCGTGATATAGTTTGGGCAAAGGTTCTTCCTCCTGTTGCTTTACTGGCGTATCTACTTGCTGAACCAGCTGTTGCTGCTGCGGTGACACCACGTGTTGCTGAATAGGGAGCGGTGACTGATAATACAGATGGCGGTTGGCTTCCTGCGGACGTTGGCGGCGCTGCTATACCTGATACACTAGCAGCTGCTTGGGCGATAGAGGCTGGCATTGTTGCAGCGGCGGTGGTCTCTGTAGTTGGCACTATGGGAGCACCAGATGCTGAGGCAGAGGAAGCTTCAATTGCACCTTCTGCTGGCCAGCTTGTTACAGGTTCAGGTGGTGCTGCTGAAGTTGCATCTACCCCTCCAGAATCTTGGGTGCCTTCTAGTACTGATGTTTGGACAATGGTGCTTCTTCCTCCGGTCGTTGTGGCGTATCTTATAGTTGAGGCGGTTGCTGCTGCTGCGGCCGCTGAAGCGCCACTGGCTGCTCTAGTTTCAGTGGCGCCACCTGCGGCAGAGGAGGAAACGGGTGCTGGCAGTGTTGCTGAGACGTGCCCTCGTTCGCTATCTGATGGCGGTGCTGCGGCTGGCCCGCCAGCAACTCCATTAGCCGAACGTGATAATTTGCTGGTGGTGGCGCTTCCAGTTGCTGTAAGGCCGGTAGCTCCAGGTTCAGACAAAGCGGTATTTCTGGTGGTGAGTGGTTCTAGCGAGCTTGTTAGAGCACCGATTGATGGTTCAGAAGCTCTGGTTACTCCGTTCTCGGGTTGGACTCCTACTGCTGAAGTTTGTAAAAAGGTTTTTCGTCCTCTTACCGCTCTGGCGTATCTTCTAACAGTGCCAGTTGCTGCAGTTGCAGCCGCTGTGGCGCCACTTTCTGCTTTGTTTGCGGTGGTGCCACCAAACGCTGAGGAGAGAACGGAAGCTGGTACTACTGCTGGCGCACGTCCTTCTCCAGGAGCAGATGATGAGCTAGCACCGCTTATGTTATCAGGGGCTGCGCTTCCTGTAGCTGTCCGACCTGGAGCTCCAGCTCCAGAGAAAGCGGGTTTTCGTGGGGCGATTGGTCCTGTCGAGCTCGCTGCAGATCCCACTGACGCTTTTGAAGCTCTGGTTACTTCGTTTGCTCGTTGTGCACCTCCTGATAAAGTCTGTATAATTATTTTTTCTCCTCCTGCCCCTCTTGCGTCTCTTCTAGCTCTTGATGCAGCGGTGGGTACAGCGTCAGTTTGTTGTTTTGTTCTGGTGGTGGCTCCAACTTCTGAAGAGGTAACGAATGGTGATACTACTCCTGACGCAGGCACTCCTTTAGCCGCAACTGATTCGCCAGAAGCTACTGAATTCGCAGTGGCTGCACTTGCTGTAGCTCTCAGGCCTGATGAAGTGGAATCTCCTGCTGCGAATGATGCTGCCGAGCTTGCAGCTGAGCCGCCTGGTGCTTCTGAAGATCTGGTTACTCCTTCTGCTGCTTGGACTCCTCCTGATAAAGTTTCGACATGGGTGCTTTCTCGTCTTGCCGTTCTGCCGGTGGCGCCACCTAATGCTGAAGAGGGACCGGAGGCTGGTACTACCGAGAGCTGGTTTCCCCGTGCGGTTGCTGATTGTGCTGCTGTAGCTGATCCGCCAAGTGCTTCTCCTAGAGCTGTGGCAATTGTTTCAGTGTTTGCGCTTCCTCTAGTGGTCGGGCCGGCAGCTCCTGCTAGTGAGAAAGTGGAATCTGTTGCTGCCATTTTTGATACAGAGCCGATTTTGGCTTCTGAAGCTGTAGTTACTTCTACTCCTTCTTGGCTTCCTGCTGAAGTTTGCACAGAGGTGCTTCGTCTCATTGATGCACCAAATGTCGCAGATGGGCCCATCGCGGCTGTTGCTGCCGCTCCAGCGCCATTTTCTGCTCTTGTTGTCGTGGTGGGACCTGCTACTGAAGAGGGAGCAAGTGCTGATAATACAGTTGGCACGTATCTTCCTTCGGCTGCTGAGTGTGTTGTTGTAGCTGACCCACGAGCAACTCCCTCATTGGCTTGGGCTTGTACTGGAGAGGTGGCGGCACTTGCAGCACCGGTCAAGCCAGCAGCCCCAGGTCCTGAGGAAGCGAATTCTGCTGTGGCGATTGGTACCGTAGAGCGCGCTGTGGATCCTACTAACGGTTCTGGAGCTCTGGTTACTCCTGCTTCTGGAGCTGCTGATGAAGTTTGGACAAAGGTGCTGCTTCCCGTTGCTGTCCTGGTGTGTCTACTAATTGAGCCTGCTGCTGCTGGTGGGGCCGCTGTGCTCGTGGGTGCTGCTGTTCCGGTGGCGCCACCTGTTACATAATATAGTGTGGCTGCTGGGAATACAGGCGGCGTTTGGCTTCCTGCGGATCCTGGTTGTACTGCCATACCTGATACACCAGCAGCTGAACCTGTCAATGAGGCTGGCAATGTTGGGGTGGTGGCACTCCCTGTAGCTGGCAGGACGGCAGCACCAGCTACCGTGCTGCCGGCAGAGGAAGATCCAGTTGCACCTTCTGCTGACCATCTTGTAACAGCGCCAAGTGGTGCTACTGAAGTTGTAGCTTCTCCTCTGGAAGCTCGGGTGCCTTCTTTTGGTGATGTTTGGAAAAAGGTGCTTCTTCGACTTGCTGTTGTGGTGGATCGTGTAGTTGAAGAGGTTGCCGCTGTTGCACCCGCAGTAGGGCCACTAGCTGCTCTTGTTGCAGTGGCGCCACCTGCTGCAGAAGAGGAAACGGATGCTGGCAGTACTGCTGGGATATGTCCCCCTTCGGCTGCTGATGGCGCTGCTGCAGCTGGCCCGCTAGAAGCTCGATTAGCTGAAGGTAATATATTAGTGGCGGTGGCGCTTCCAGTTGCCGTCCGGCCAGGAGCTCCACGTCCAGAGGAAATGATGTTTCCTGTTGCGACTGGTGCAGGCGGGCCTGCTGCAGAGCCGACTGATGCCTCTGAATTTTTGGCTACGTCTTTTACTTCTTGGAGAGCTCCTGCTGATGTTTGTAAAAATGTTCTTTGTCCTCTTACCACTCTGGCGTATCTTCTAGCAGGGCCAGTTGCTGCAGTTGCGGCCGCTGCTGAGTCACTTTCTGCTTTATTTTCGGTGGTGGGAACGGAATCTGATACTACTGCAGACGTAGGTACTCCTTCCGCTGGAGAAGACACTTCAGCAGCGCCTGTAGTAGCAGTGGCTGCGATTTGTTTGGCTTTCAGGACGGCAGCTCCAGGTTCAGAGGAAGCAAAAAATCCAGTTGCGACTGGTGCTACCCACCCTCCTACGGAGCCGACTGATGCTTCTGAAGTTCTGGTTACTCCGTCTTCTGCTTTGATTTCTCCTGATAAAATTTGGACAGAAGTGCTTGCTCTTCTTTGTGTTCTGCTGTATCTGCTATCCGGGCTGGTCGCTACAGCGCCACTAGCTGTCGGTGTGGCAGCGCTGCCATCTATTGCTAAAAAGGCAGTGGAAGCTGGTACTGTTGGTGGTGGGTTTCCTCCTTCGGCTGTTGATTGTGCAGCTGTAGTTGATCCGGCAAATGCTTGTCCTGTAGCGCTGGCTTTTGTTTCAGTGGGAGCGTTTCCTGTAGCTGTAATTTCGGCAGCTGTAGCTACCGAGGATGCAGAATTTCCTGTGCCTACTGGCGCTCTCTTGCTTGCTGCGGAGCGGAATGGGGCTTCTGAGGCGTTTGTTAGTCGCTCTATTCGGGATCCTTCTGCTGATGTTTCGACAAAGGTGTTTCGCTCTGCTGAAGTAGCAATTCTTGTAGTTAGGTCGGTCGCGGCTTTTGCGGTCGCTGCAGCGCCACTTTGTGGTCTGGTTGCGGCAGTGGCACCTCCTGCTGAAGAGGGCGTGGATGCTGATAATACAGGTGGCGCGTGTAGTCCTTCGGATGCTGATTGTGCTGCTGCAGCTGATCCACCTGCAATTCCTCTATGATCTGTGGCTGTTAGTGTAGTGGTGGCCGCGCTTGCAGCATCTGTCAAGCCGGCAGCTCTAGCTCCCGAGAAAATGGATTTCCCTGTGGCCACTGGTGTTACCGAGCTTGCTGGGAGGCCAACTGACATTTCTGAAGCTCTGGTTACTCCGGTTGCAGCTTGGGCTCCTTCTAATGAAGTTTGCACGAAGGTGCCTTCTCCTCTTTCTGGCCTGCCGTATCTACCAGGTGAGCTGGTTGCAGCTCTCGCGGCCGCTACAGTGGTGCTTTCTGCAGATGCAGTGGCTCTACGTGCTGCTGAATAGGGAGCGCCTGCTAATAATACAGGTGGCGTTTGGCTTCCTGTGGCTGTTGATACTGCTACTTCTGATACACCAGCAGCTGCTGGTTTTCCTGCGGCTAAGATTTTTGCGGCCGAGGCGCTCCCTGTAGCTCGCAGGACGGCAGCACCAGCTGCTGCGGCAGAGGAAACACTTGTTGCACCTTGTGCTGTCCAGCTTGCTACAGAGCCGAGTGGTGCTGACGAAGTTGTAGTTGCTCCTCCGGCAGATTGGGTTCCTTCTGCTGAAGTTTGGAGTAAGGTGTTTCTTCCTTTTGCCGTTTCGAAGTATGTTGTAGTTGGGGTCGTTGCTTCGGTTGCTGTAGTTGCGGCCACTGAAGCACCATTTTCTGTTCTTGTTGCGGGGGCGCCACCTATTGCTGAAGACGGAACGGATGATGGTACTACTGCCGCCGCCTGTTCTTGTGCAGCTGCTGATTGCGCTGCTGGAGCTAATCCGCCAACAACTCCTCCATTAGCTTCGGCTGTTAGTGCAGTGGTGGTTGAGCTTCGTGTAGCTGTCAAGCCAAAAGCCCCAGGCCCCGAGGAAGCAGAAGTTCCGGTAGCGACTTGTGCTTGCGACCTTGCTGCAGAGACCACTGATCCTTGAAAAGCTCTTGTTGCTCTTTTTGCTGCATGGACCCCTCCTTCTAAAGTTTGCACAAAGGTGCTTCGTCGTCTTGCTGCTGTGGTGTATCGTCTGGCTGGGCCGGGTCTTGCTGCTGCGGCAGCTGCAGCTGCACTTCGTGGTGTTCTTGTTAGTGCACCACCTTCCGCTGAAGAAATTACTACTGGTAATAGTGATGTCGCAGGTGCTCCTGCGGCTGCTGATGGTACTGCTGCACCTAATCCGCCAGCAACTGCTGCTGTTGCAGTAGCTGGTACTTGTGTCGGAGTGGTCCTAAGCGAAGGTGTCAGGCTGGTAGCCCCACCTGCTGAGGAAGCGGTTGCTATGGTGGTACGGGATAGTGGCAAGCGCGCTTCGGAGTTCGGTAATGCTGCTGGAGCTATGGTTGATTCTGCTGGTGATTGGCCACCTTCTACTGATGAAGTCTCCAAGGAGATGGTTGCTTCTGCGTCTGTTTGGGCCCCTCCCGATGCTGCGGCAGTTGGTTCTGTTGCGGCCACTGCAGCTCCACTTGCTTCCGTTGTTGCTTGTGCACCATCTTCCGGTAAAGAGGGAATGGCTGCCGGTATAACAGATGCGGCGTGTGCTCCTGCCGCTGCTGATGGTATTGCTGCTGCTGTTCCGCTAACACCAACTGTTGTTGGAGTGACTGATGTTGTTGGGTCGGCGGTGCTTTTTGTAGCTCTTAAGTCAGGAGCTCGCGAAGCTGCTGATGCTGCCTCTGCTGCCCCTGGTAATGTGCCTGTTCCAGCATCGACAGCTGTTGCTCTGGTTACTACTCCTCCAGATGTGGCGCCTGTTTCTACGGCTGTGCTTACAGCTGCTGAAGGCGTAGCTGCAGCTATTGCGCCGAATGCTTCAGTGACCACTGCTGCTGTTTGAGCTGTGGCTCGAGCACCTCGTGTTTCTATGGTGTCAGCTTCTCCTTGGGCTGGTGCTGCTGTTGCCTTGATGGCTGCTATGACTCCAGTGCCGCCTTCAGCTTCTGAAGTTGGGGTGGCTATACTTGCCTTAGGTGGCACTTGGACACTTTCTCTTGCTGCTTCTGGGAAACCAGTTACTCCATAAGTGCCTGGTGCTGTAGCTGTTGTTGCTTCTATTAAGTCACCTACTGATGAAGCATCTGTTCTGGCTACTCCTGGCGTGCCCGCGGCTCTTGCTGTATTGGTGCCCACGACTGTGGCAGCTGAAGTGGCTCCGGCGTCTTGCACTCCGGCTTTTGCTGCTACTGGTGGACCTTGTTCCGCTGTTGGTGACCCCTTCTGCTGGATGGAGTGGTGTGCCTGCAGAGTTTGACATGTTAGATTCGTGGTTGTCCTTCGCTTCAGAGCTTTTGACCAAATGTGTTTTGCAGGGGAGGATAACCCCATCGATAAGGAAATGACAGAGAGCAAACATTTCTAATGTTAAGCAGCGCAGAAACCGGAAAGGGAAGGCATTAAATACCCTCCAGCGGGATGCTATTCTCCCCTACACTCTGTTTTGTTTTTGGCAGTTTCGGGTAATTTCTTCATCTTACCAAAGAAGATGGTGTACGTGTATTAAAATTCTGGCAGTTCCCGGTGAACTAGGTTTGTCGGCATTTGAGCAAATTGAGGTAAACTGCAGTCTCCTGGATTATTCTCTGTGTCTGTGACATTGCGCTTGTTTTACAGATGCACGTATATACATTCCCGAACAGAATAGCGCTCACAATGCTCCGCATAACAACTCGTCAGTGGCGTAGCGTAGCGAACACTTAGAGAGCTAGTGAAAGTTACTGAAATAAATATGAAACACACATAATTTTTGTTTGGAACCGCGTAACTGGAGCTGAAATTTTAAATCACTGCTCCCCTAAGATTGTGTCATGAGTTCTCCATGCGCTTAAGTACTAAAATATAGACCAATAAGTTACACGGGGTTACGAAACCGAGAAAAAAAGCGATTCTTTATTTTTTCGCAGTAGCAAGCTGCGCCGCGCAACGCTGCTGCTGTCAGCGTTCTGCTGGCTTGACCTATGCTATATTTCCTCGTGTAATTCTATCCACCTGCTGTTTTTAATGCTACCGCAATCTTACCGCAATTTGCAGTGGTCTGTATGAAGCCTCTGGAGAGAGCGGGCGCATGGCGCGAGGTGTGTGTGCGCGCTTCTAGCGTGGTCGCCAAAGCTAAAAATAGGTGAATGGCCGCATTATATTTGTTGTTGCTAGCCATGATAGGGATCGTGACCTAAACACCAGCAGCCTGTCCATTTGAAATATGAGTTCCGCAGTGTTCCGCAGGCATGATGACCGCCTAAATGTCCAGCTGCTTCGAAACGCTTTCGGGGTCCGAAAGGAGCAACTATTTATTGCCGGTAGACGGCACGAAACTGACATTGTGAGGGCGATCTGTGCCAGTTGCTTCAGACCCGCTAACACTCAGCGGTAAGAGCTGACGAGGCGCAAGAAACGGGAAGGCCTGAAGGTCAACCTATGCCAGCCGCTGAATGAGAAGCATGGCGTAGAAAACTATCGACCCACTACCTTCCAATCGCTCTCCCTATTCATCGCTCTTCCTATCTATCACTTTACCAATTCATCCATCCACCCATCCATCCGTCCGCCAGCCCGTTCGTCCATCCGACCAACCAAATGACCATTCCATCAATTTCATCCGTCCATCTCTACACGCGTCCATTCATCCAACTAACCATCCGTATAAGCTTACCTTGTCCGTCCATTCAACATTTTCAGAGAGCAGCATTTTAATTTTTGCCCCTAACTGATGGCGAACCATCACTTCATCTAAAAAACTGGCCACATTCCAATAAAAATGTTTCTGCGACGCCATAACGGGAAAGGATGGTTAACAGTGCGGTGTGTGTAGTTCTAAATTGAATCAGATTGTTCCCGATCTTGGAGAATTGCAGCGCATGCCAGGCCGTGATAACTACTCATACTAGTACTGAATATGCGGGATGGCCATAATGTCGATTACAAGAAAAATAGGCGTTGTTTATGACGTTAGTCATTCAAGGCATTTTGAAGCGGCTTGTCATATTCCCACTTCTTGCAAAATGGGGACTATCCGGGAGGGACGACTTTTTGAACAATGTCGTATATTTGATCTACTTATGATGTGCGTCCTTGCATGCAGCAATGATAGTTTTTCATGTTCCTTCTATTTTGTCGAACAAATTCCTCGCTCTATTAGTGTAAACAACTAAACCTTGTGTCACAAAAGCATGAAGATTCTTTTAAAAATTTTGCTCGACCAGGAATCTTTAGCTAACCTTGTAATGTTATATCTGCGAACTGTATTTACCTTCTTACGACAAGGTTTCCTTCGATGTAAAGGTCTGCATCTGAAAAAGAAAACAATATTTATAGTCTTGGCATGTAAAAAAAATCATGACATTGAGTTCGTAATCTTTCTTTGTGGTAGTAGCACAATCGGGGTATTTAAAGCAAGCCAGGTACTTGCGGTGCAGGGATCAAGTGCTTCGTAACCAAGGTTCCTAAAAATGTTCAGGCTTGATCTCCGGAACTTCAACTTGTTGTCATTGAAGAAGCGCGGGTATTTAAGGTCTTTTATTTGGGACTGAACATCAGCTGTTCACAGTCTTTGTCCGGAGCACAATATCACACTGGTATAGCATAGTTACGCCCATAACGTGAAGTCAGAAACAAAGCTATACAGCAGTCTGCCAGACTGGTAGTTTTCTTTTTCGTTTGCTGATTTCTCTCGCTTTACAACCTAACGCCACCGACCATAAGCCAATAACCCTGAATAATTGCAAGAAACATGTCTGCTGTTGATTTATTCGTTACATTTTTTTAGCAGAGGCAAAGTAATAAACGATCCTGTGGCAACATTTAGGAGCAAAATAAAGATAGTATACCCGTGTGTTGCCTCAGAAGCATAAAAATACAAGTAAAAAAGAATAGAATCGGAATAGAATAGAAAACATGGGAGGACTCCTATGCTGCGCTTATGAATTGACGCGATGCCGTGCGCCGTTTGGTGCGTCATCTGAGGGTTATGCGACTCTTTAAAAAATTTTTACAAGATTATTTTTATTAGGACAACGACACACGCCGATACATAGCACCCGCAAACGCTAGCTTTCCATTCTGGGCAGTGTTGCACATTTTAAATAAGTTTTAATTTTTTGAACTGTTTCAATTATGTAATTGATCAGTTACACACTATAAATTTTTTTAACTAGTATCATCAAGCATTGGCTTTTCATTCTGAGTCTTTTAACACCTTTGAACCCCGTTTTCTATTTTTTCTTTCATTTTTTCATTTCTTTAATAATCAGTCAGTTACAGTGATTCATTAACTCGTCATTGCCTATCACACACCAATCAATCATAAATCACTGGAATTAAAAATTACCATGATGCGAGTTTTGTTACGCAGCGCCCGATTATTTACGACACGTGGTGCCGACTACTACGCCAACGGTTTTTCGGCTGGACGAGCTCTATACGCTATCTCATAGAAGAGAGAAAACAGGTGGAATAGAAGGACGAAGAAATATACGCAATTTTCAAAGCATATCCACAGAAAACTGAGAACAGCTATAATCACCGACTTTTTGATATCTGGAAGCTTTTAAAATCTGATTTGCGGTCTCGTCTGGTAGTGTACGAAAAGGTGTGCCAGTGGCAACTGCCCACATGATTCTCACAATACATTTAGTACAGCTGCTCCAAGTACTGCGAAACCTGTAGAGATCAATGAAATGTTCTGCTAGATATCGTGCATCATCAGAACGAGGAAGTTGGCGCAAACCCCACGTATTCGTAAGCGGCACGTAGGTGTGAGCAGCACTTTATAATTAAATGATGTTCTTTCAACCTAAGAGCTTTATTTGGCACATAGGATAGCACGTGCACTTTCGTTATCAGTGTGCATCACAAAAATAAAAGAGGAGGTGTTTCTTGTGCGTTATGATAATGCTACCTGGATGGGTGACGCTCCCCATGGTTATCACACTTTTTATGCTTCAATGGTGAAAATTGTCTAGTGGTTCTGGTGTATCACAGTGACAAAGCTGCTGCTGAGTACTGAGATTTCTATGCAGTTGATCTGCTAATGCTGATGACGCAGATACCAGCTGCGAAGATAATATACGCAGATAGACAGTTTTGGCAACTTTTTCATAGCAATCTTAAACTTTTCGCAATGCATATTTGTTGTTTTCACTACAAATATATGTAAAAGAAAAGAAGGAATTGCTCACTCTGCGGCGGCAATCAAAACCAAAAGGAAACAGAAGAAGATATCTTTGGGCTTCATCTGAGCAAAAGATAGTGCAAACTAAATGCCGCTGGTACTCATGACATCTGCTTACTGCAGTCTGAGTCGGTATTTATAACCAGTACATTAATGCGCTTTCAGCGCGGCAGCATTTAAATTAGTTGAATACTTACGGAGGTTTTCCGAGACGATTAGTCCTGCTATAATTCTCTTTCAAATATACATGTGCAATTCTATGTGCAAAAGAAAATTTTTGAGAGCGTAGTCAAGAGATGCAAGTCATTGTTTGCTCAAGAGATGGACGGTTGGTGAACGCTTCAATATGAGAGGCACGCCTGGCTACTGCCCTATGGTTTTTTCAAGCAGTGGGCTTTCAATAACAGCAGCATTAAACGAATTGAAAGTCATGTCATCCAGGAATATTACTTCAGTTACTGCTTTCTGCTATCTTTAAAGCAGCGCCAATTGCAACGCTAAATATTCTTCCTAGAAGCTAATGCTTGATCATACATATGTAACGCCTCCTAAACCGCTTCCCTTTAGAAGCATAGGTCGATAGATTGTTAAATGCTGCCAGTGTTGCATACATCGATTAGTGCATATTCCTAGAACAGCGTAGATTAGCATTCTGCCGATGTTTCGTAGTCCTGCGGTCATTTTTATTACGGTAGAGTTTTTATGACGTGCCAACTAGTCTAGCACCTAGCTGTACTGAAAAGCAGTCTGGTTTTTCGAGTTCCTATTATCACACTCTACTGAGCCTCAAATTCTAGTGGAGTGCAACCTTTCTAAACAAATCACATCTCACTCCGACTGTTATAATTTAATTGTTATTTTTAAAATAATAGATTAACGGATGTGATCTTTAATGGTAATTTTTAAAGTCAGACGTTAACAGCTAAAAAGGAAATCCTTCTTAGGTATCCTTCTCTTGTTCCGTTTCTTGGGATAGCTCTTTTCATGATGGCAATATGTAAATCATTATATGTGATAGCTTAAATTTAATCCTCTACATTCTTCCAAAAGCCCGAAATGGCGGACAGTAAACCGCACTCGTCTGACCATGAGCACTTTGGAAATGAGGATTAAGAGCGAGTCAGGGGCAGTTTATTCTCCAGGCGGTTCTTTAGGAAGGGCGAATTGAAATACTGCCAGATGCCCTTTTCTAAAATATTCAGGTGAAATATGCTTACAGTATGCAAGCTTTACCTATGAAAAAAGGTATGCAAGCAACTGGTGACAGACAAGATTTTTGCTACCGAAGGCAAGTGCATCAAGGGGAGCATCCTTGAACGGCTTCATGGTAGCACCATTTTCTTTCGCGGCGCCAAATTGGGCTCAGATTTTGTGAGCTCTCCAATAGCTTTTTCTCCAAATATTCCTGCCGGGAAAGAAGCAAGGAAACGCTTTTTTTAACGGAATTTTCTGCTAATTTTCTTTATTCGCTGGTCAAGACATTCCCTTATGTGCTCGTCGGAAATGTGCCGATGTCAAGCCATGCAGATTTGCATAGAATACATGCTTCGTACGCTATTTTACTCGTCCTTTCGAATCCCCTCATCGCCATCTCCTACAATTAATTCGCGGGAAGAGCATGGATAGCTTTTTTCAATGCTTCTCAAGCTGGAATCTCCTCGAATCGAACATTGCTCGAATGATCACGCTTTGAAACCCACATTTTTTTTCTGTTTTCAACAAGGCTACAGTGCAAATCATATTCAGCGCACTATAAATTTCTCTCCAGAGCTTTAGTAGCGACGAGAGAATTGCAGTTGCTAGGCGTCCTAACAAAAAAATTATCTGAGGCGTGTACTTCTACTTCAGTGGAGGCACGACGGCATCCTCAGCAGGCAGAGACGCGTGACTCACTGGTAGCTTCATCACCAATGCGCCTAGCAACGCGGCAGTAATGATAGCAGTCAAAGATTGAAATTTAAATTTATGACACATGCGTAGAATTAGATGCGAGAGCTATGAAATAAACGTCAAGGGCTTAGCAGCGTTGGATAATTTGATTCTTAAAAGTATGTAAAAACTACGGTGTTGAAGACATCTGACATTAGAAGCGGAATAGCTAGGTCAGTGTAGCGGTTGTTAAAAAAGCGAAAGAAAATGCAAGATGGTAGTGCATTCCTTTGTGTGCACTTAACGGAAGTGGTTTGGTATTTTGGTTCATAAGGTTTAACGTCCCAAAGCGACTCTGGCTATGACAGACGCCGTAGTGAAGGGCTCCGGAAATTTCGAACACCTGGGATTCTTTAACGTGCACTGACATCGCTTAGTACATGGGCCTGTATAGTATTTTGCCTCCATTAAAATTTAATCACAGCGGCCAGGATCGAACCCGCGTCTTTCGGGGACTTAACGGAAGGGTAGCCTTCAAGTTTACTGAAGTATGTTATCCAGCGTTTGCTTCGGATTTGAGGTGCAGGTGTAAATATCAGCCAGTGTTGGTTTCATTACAAGCTTAAGATTCGAATTTTGGTTCTGAATACTTTTAGTTTTTTGTTTGATGCAGAATAACCTCATCGCCCAGGAAAACAGGTGCTTAAAAACATTGCCACAAAAAGCCTTTTTGTTTGCAAGTTATTAAAGGAAGCAGGTTATTTGCGCCAGCAAAATGGTTTAGTAACTCAAAAAAAAGATGAACTAAAATTTGACTTTATACCAGCATGGTTTAGGTAGCTTGAGCAAACATAACTTTGTGCATCAGCAGAACGCCGTAAAATTCCACGTGCAGCTGACATGTCTTTTGCAACCAACGCCACGAAGTTGTAACCGACTTCTAATCATCCTCATAATCAGCCTAACTACGCCGACTCCAGGACAAATGCCTCTTCCTCACTTTTCCAATTAACCCTGTCCTGTGCCGGCCGCCGCCAACTTATCTCCGAAATCTTCTTACTTTCATCCACCCACTTAACTTTCTGACCCCCCCCCCCCCCCCCTCCTTTTACGCTTGCCTTCTCATGCAATCGAATCGGTTACTATTAACCACCGTCATTTATCTTTCCTTAGCAATACATGTCCTTCCAAGCTCATCTCTTCCTCTTGATTTCGACAATGATGTCATTCACCCGCCTGTGTTCCCTGACCAACCCTGTTCTATTGCAGTGCCTTGACGTTACGCCTGTCATTTTCCTTTCAATAGCTTGCTGAATCCTTTTCGTCTCCCTACATGTTTCTGCCCCATAGTGAGTACCGGTAGAATGCAGCACTTATATACTTTACTCTTAATGAATATCGGGAAAGTGTCATTTGTGATCTGAGAGTGCCTCCAGAATGCGCTCCACCCTAGTCTTACTATTTTAGTTAGTTCATTTTTGTGACCCGCATCTGCGGTCACCACCTCCTTAATTAGGTGTAAATTTCTAACAGTTTCAGAGTCTCGTTATCAATTGTAAACTGCCGTTCCCTTCCTTGACTCTTGAGTGTTTTTTTTGTTTCCCCCATATTAACTTTTAGACACACCATTCCGATATACATAAGTCACTGCTCATGGTTTAAGTTCATCCCCTGAGTAACTTACCAAAGCAGACTCATCGGCGAATTACAGGTAAATAAGGTATACTCCATTAATGTTGGTCCTCAAATGCCCTCAATCCAGGTCTTTCAAACCTGTTAAAACGTGGGATGAATAGCATTGGAGTGATCAAGCCTGCCTGCCTGACATCCTCAATTTTTGGAATTTTATTCCTGTGGGCATGAATATTTGTAAGATCAGCAGCTAATGGCACTGTAAATTGCACCTTCCGCTACACCCCTCCCCCCTCACGCATATATGACGATGTTGTGACACCAGCTTGCACTGAAATGGAAATGAAGATAGTCCTGGGTTCTTCAAATTCGTTCAGAATTTTCTCGCTTTTTGACACTTCATTTTGTTCCTCATCGTTCGTCCCTAAAAATCAAATACAAGTACAACTTTCCAAGGCAGCTGTTTTTAGAGGAATAAATTACGTTACTATGAATGTATATATTCGTCTGAAATGTTCAGGTTTGACAAGACTCAAAAATATGTTCTTGATAGGGATTATAGTTACCTTAAAAAAGCGCACAGAATTACCAACAAAAAAATTTAGTGGTGCTCCTCGTTCTTTGTGCTGACATTTGCACAAACTCACATACAATAAACACAGAGCAGGTTTCTACATTATCTGTGTGATTGCTGTTTTCGATATATTGCATAGAACAACAAAAAAAGTAAACGAGTTTGTTTTCTTTGCTGCCATACCCACTGAAAGCCACGAACTTTTGCCATAAAAAAAATGATCTGAAAAGTACATTGCCCGCATGAAACGTGTGCAATAGGTGTATCATTTTCTGTGAGCCTATGAGAGCTCCCCATGTTTCCATATTTAAAGCTCATCACGTCAAGAATATTTTGTGTACAAAAATGGTGTGCATTATAAAATACAACTATTTGCCTCACACATTATATTGGCGCCAATTATCTGATTGAAATTAAATATACTGCAGTAAAGACATACTGCATAATCTGAATATGTAAACTTTAAAAAACATGACGTGATTTCTAGAAAAGCGCCGATTAGAAATGTAACCATCATGTCACTTCAGTTGTGAATTTCTGAAATGTGAATTTAAATACTAAAATGCGCTTCAAAACGCTTTAAATTTGCATTAAATCCTACCCTCACATTTTGGCAAGTTCTTTATTGCAGCGCGTAGCCCCAAATTCCTACAAAAATTGATGCCATCAACAAAGACATAATATTGGCGCCTGTGCGGCCCAAATTTTTTCTGTATTATTTACGTAAAGAGAGGCCGTCTGCTGTTCCCCAAAAAAGAAAACTTTTAGCCGATCCTCGGTGGATACTTTGAGTGCATTAGCAAGCAAAGAGTCATTATATCAGAGTTTGACGCTGAGGTCGCTTTATCCGAGATGGTACACGTAGGTTTTGCTATATTGAAGGTCAACACACTAAGTTCTCTACATCCAAAGTTATCAGACGAAATGTCATTGTGCTCGGGGTGTCATACTAAGGTGCTGTATATCCGAAGTAGTATACTAAGGTCGTATAGGAAGTGTACAGTGTTCGTTCGTATCCCGGTGGGCTGGTAGCGATGGCTAATGAAAAACAGACGCCGCCATTTACGCTTGCACACACCCTTCTAATGTTAAAAGAGCAATAGAAGTTTCACTGATGTCCTTTGGTATGCACACTGCCCCTCATGATGAAAAAAACGGGAATAGAAAGCGTGGGATCGGTTTTCGTGCAACATGTCCCAAGGTCAGTAGGAAATTTTAAACGTTGTTTATTTTTCGCGGAGTAATGCTACTTCCAACCAAAGTACGGCGGAATATTAAAAAAGGTACCGGTATATTAATTCCTAACTTTTATGGGAGCCTACCTTCGATATTAGTTCAGGTGAATTTTGTTTTTTTGCGAATACAGGACACCTAACCAATATAAGATTTTACATGCACCGCATGGGTTCGAAAAGTTTATGAACCTTTGCGGGTCATCAACACACTTCTCGCCCCTGTCACTCTAAAAATTATTTAATCCAGCGTAGATGACCATTATTATTTCCCTGGCGTACTGCCCGCATAGTTCAATATTCCACTAAGAAAGATTCCTATCAACAGTCTTTGTTCGTGAGCGCATTCAGCGGGAGACCAGGACTTAATAGGTGTGTACGTAAAACAAAAAACGGGCATTGTCCGACATAACTGCACAGACAGCGGCAGTATTACACATGAATAAATGTTTTCTCTTATAAGTGAAAATTTGTTTTCCCTCTTAAAAAGAAAATCTTGGCGTTAAAATGAATTTTGGAACGAAGTATATTCAGGAACTCTTAATAAGCACTTATCAAGAGCAAACAGACAATAAAGATTACTACCTTATATTGCTCTTTCAATTTAGGTGACGTCTGTTCGAAAAGAATGCGGTTATTACATTTGTAAAGGGCTTTATGTTCAGGTCCCTATTCCATTTTTATCTCCCTACTGCACGTTGGCACACTTCCTGCGCCTTGGCCATCGTGCACGCAGGGATGGTAAATAAAATATTAATATTAGTGAATATGCAAAGCTGCATCTTCATCAGTGCTCTTGCTTCGAGGCGCTTCTGGACAGAATTGGTATGGATGTGTGACATACAACGTGCACTTTCGAGACAATATTTACCTTTCGGGATCAGGTGCTGCTAGCTAGCGGAGTCTGAGGTGAAGTCGATAGTTTTAAGGAATATCGTCTGGTCAGCAATCAAAGTTGATGAAATTCACTGCTCACTGACGATGGTCGATAAAAGAATGAGGTTTATGGAGCGCTACAGCTTCCTTGCACACAGTGAGACAACCGGCGCACTTATCCCTGGTGCATCAGTGCGCACAAGGACAACACAAGCAGCGGAAGAGATCGCCATAGCTCTAGCCCTGACTGAAGCCAATCGGCAGGGACTGAGTTACTGGATAGCGACGGATTCTCAGGCTGCAGCAAGGGCGTACAGAGATGGAAGGATCGGCCGAAAAGCCGCGAGTATCCTCTTCGAACAAAAACAACACAGACATGGATCAAACAAGACAAACATTCAACACAACATCATTTGGGTCCCTGACACTGGGGTTGAGGGAAATCTCATGGCAGACACCGTTGTCCGAGGGTTCACGAACCGGAGGGCGGGTTTGCCGGTGGAACCCTTCAGCACGCCAGAATCTTACGGGGAGGCAATGAAGGCGTTGTTGGGAGCGCGCAAAAAGTACTCGGCTCCGGCGGATATCCTCGACAGAGAGCAGGCCACCACGCTCAGACGACTACAAACAGACACCTACCCAAGCAGAGCCATGTATCACAAAATGTGGCCGAACAGATACGCGAAAGAGTGCGTGTGGTGTGGGGGCTACGCCACAACGTACCACGCCACCTGGGGCTGCGAAAAAAGCCCTTTACTACCAAAGGTAAATAGCCCTAGTCTAGAGCAGTGGGAGGCCCTCCTGGCTGACTCCGACCCGAGCACTCAGCTTATGCTGGTGACGAGGGCCAAGGCAGCGGCGGAGGCCAACGGTATCCTGGACTAGGGAAGACCGACCACTGTAGCTCCACATCTATCTATCCCCATCCCCCTACTCCCTAACTCTTCCTTTTGAAAAAAAAAAATAAATGTTTTTACTACTACTACTATCCATGATGTAGTCGATGGTTTGATGGAGAATAGTTTTCAGTTATCATGGTTGATGAAGTTGACTGATCACTGACTATGGTGAAAAAAGTGAACGGCATTTCAGTAGCGCTATAGCTCCTTTGTTTACAATGAGGCAAAATGCGGACGTATCCGTGATGTAGTCGATGGTTTGACGGCACATCGTCTGGCCAAGAATCATGTTTTATGAAGTTCATTGGTCACGTATCTGCCGGTTGCTTATTCTGAACAAGCGAGCGATGGGCGTCATCCAAATCGATATCAATTTCGGGGAAGCAATTTCTTCTTCCTGATATACATGTAACAGATCTGGACAATATAAAATGTCTGTTCCTGACTTCTCCGCGTGAATGTAGTTTCCTATATTTTGCATGTATTGCTACAACTAAAAATAATTTAATTTTCGCAGATGACGCATTACACACCAAGCGACCACTGCGAAAAAATAACGAAATGAGACAACGCAATCTTTCTGAAAAATCCTTTGCACTCAATGCACCTCTGAACAAACACTCATGTTGCTCGCGCCCTAAATGTTGTGAAATGGGGTTTGTGCTAGTGATGCAACACTATCGACAGTACTATCGATACTATTGATAGTTGAGTCACTATCGAACTATCGATGGTAAAAAAGACTATCGATAGTACTATCGATAGCCGTATCGATACTATAAAATCAACTACGCGCACCCACTGCATCCTAAACTTGCTTTCCCGAGCGTGTGGTACGGAGGTAATGGTATGAGTAACTGACAGGACTCGCCCGTTTTCGCGGCCTTACGCGTCACCGAGCTATGCAGATGTTCCCTACGTAAAGTTGCTGGACAAAATGTTAGCGTGCGAATGTCCTAGTTGCGAAGCATGTGTGCAAAAAGCATTTCTGCAGTGGTTACGTCAGCAAGCCAGCACAACTTGGGCTATTTGTTCTTTCATCGGATGCAGTTCCAGGTATTTTTCCGAACTGTCCCAGTGCACGTTAAAGAACCACAGCTGGCTGAAATTTACCCGGAGACTTCTACTACGGCATTCATCATAGCTTGAGTCTCTTTGGGACATTAAGCCACATGAGACTGTCAATCAAGGCGGAAAGCTGGGCTATTTGGTGTGCCATTGTTAATTAAAAGACTAGCGCATAAAACTAGGACAAAGAAATATGTCATAGAATGTCTATGTCTTTGTCCTAGTTTTATGCGCTGGTCTTTTAATTAACGAAACCGTCAAGCCAATCAAGCATCCAAAATGTTTTGGTTATATCGCTGGCCAACAAATGCAGAATAGCAATATTGTTGCTATCAATAATCTTACCATCGACAGTTTCACTATCGATAGTCTTGCTATCGATAGCGGTACTATCGCTAGTAGTACTATCGAGTGCAACAGTATCGGTAGTAATACTATCGATAGTAGAATATACTATCGATTCTACTATCGACAGTATTACTATCGATAGTAGAATCGATAGTATTAGACTATCGATAATACTATAGATAGTCTATCGATAGTAGCATTATCGATAGTTTTTTACACTATCGATAGTTTCAAAAAAACTATCGATACTATCGATAGTCAATTTTCCGATAGTTTTGCATCACTAGTTTGTGCACAAATAAAAGAGTGGTTGGAATTCACGGCGGGCGACGCAAAACGGCGAACAGAACGGCGGCCAGCGCAAAAGACGGCCAGTCCAACCGAAGCGGTCTCGTGCATCGCGGCGGCTCTTCGTCTTCGGATAGGCGACATCGGGCGCGGCCGTCATGGTTCGCTGCTGTTGCCCGGCAACGAAGAGGCGCGACCCTGGCAATCTATGGCGAGGGCAAGAGGAGCAGGTAGTGGCCTTCAGGCAGCTGACGTGGACAGTTTCTCGGCCGATGTAATCGAAAAGCAACGTTTGCTGGAAGACGAGATAAGGGCCATGGTATTCTGCGCGAAATTTAGAGGACAGTCCCGGTGGTGTGCCGGGAGCCCAGAGCCAAACTAGAGACCATGCCGGAAGGCCGCCTTGGGATTCCGAGTTAAAAGACCTCGGCATGCTTTGGAACTTCTGAGAGCGTTGTCCACACGGAGACTTCAGGAGTATAAGGTAAGAAGGCGTCCATCGTCGACGATGGCTTACGCGCATACAACAGGAAGAAAGAGGTAGAGCAGGCGGTTGACTACGTGGCGGTGTTGTACGCGTAAGTCACGAAAGGACGGCGTCTCAGTTCGTGTGATCGCTGCGACGTACTGTTGAGAGCAGAATGGCGTACTCTAAGCGGCGGGCCCCGGTGCAAAGGAAAACTACGGTGCCTTTGATGTCCGTGCGCCTCGCCTCCACTTTCAGGGTGAGGACACCTTTTGTACCACCCCGCGCCGCCGTTTCTTCCTCGCAGCGGCATGTTGGGACGCTCGCGCGGGTCGCGTACTGCGTGCTATGCGTGTGGCGTGGTTTGTATGCAGTTTCGTGGCCTTTGTAATAACGCGAGTGAATTGAAAATAGGCGGTTCATAGCTGTCTCTCTCGTGGCAGTAATATTCTGGCACATAGGAGAGTGTTATGCACGCTGAAATCGCTCAGACTACTCGACAATCGAAAAGTTATAACGGGCTGCTGTGTTCCCCAGTCGCTGGTTCCACTGAAAAGGGAAAGGGGCTATTTGGTCCTCCTTGATAGCGATAACGTAGACTATATCAGGGTCGCCGAATTCCAGAGAATTATGCTACTTTTTGTTTAGAATCTAAGGACAGTTTGCAAGGCCTCAAGTTTCTGAGGCATGCCGGCAGCGCGCAGGATGACCTGCAAAATATAATATTAAGGCGAAAGCCTTTAATGGCTCATTGTCAAGGTCATATGTTAGCAGAACCTGTTCAGCCTTTCCGGCCTTCTGATTGGTCTCCTCCAAGCCATGACGCCACTGTCGCTGGGCGCATGTGCACGCCTCCTGATTGGCGCGCGTGCGTGACGTCACTGTCGTCGGGAGCGGGTGTCGAAGCGGCTCGGCGCTGCGCGGGCTGACTCATTGCGTCGGCGCGCGCGGTGGCCGTGTGCTTTGTGGTATCGTGCGGGAAGGATGCCTCGTCACGCCAAACCAGTGTCGCTCAACACGCAGCGTGCAAGGGAGGCCGAACGTATGCGCTGCATGCCGTAACGTTGCTGCATGCATCAGTCCGGCAAAGCTCATCAGGCACTGCGGAGTCGCGAGCCAGGCTTCCGTCGTTTCACACTTTAGTCTTGTCAAAGTGTCTTCCGTAATTTTTTTTCACCCACTTTTCCAACATTCTCTCAGGTGCCTTTGTCTTATTACTGCACATGTAAAAAATTGCATGTGATAATGGCAATTATTTTTTTCCAAGCGGTCCGTTGCCCAACTGCTCTGTAGTGAAAAGTTGACAACACCTCTGTAACCAAGCGGTCATATTTTCTGAACTGCTTCCCTAGTGGCGTGCACCGCAGCGAAATAACGCAGACGACTGCGTTTCTCTCCAGATGGTGTTTACTGCATGTAGATTGATGATGCGATGCGACGACGTCTTGCTAGGTCGTAGTGGCAAAGAAGCTTTATTTGAGGACAAATTTAACCAAATAATTTCTGCCGAGTGGTGCTATCTCGCCGAGAAAATGGCAGCGCTAAAGCATGCAACTACAGAATGAGAAAGAACAGGACATAGGCGCTGTGGCCTCTTCTTCCTTCTTCTGTGGTTGCATGCTTTAGCAGTGCTATATTTCGTAGATTCAAAATGCACCAACTATAGCCCAAAAAGAATTCTTGATGAAGTTGCTTGTGGATTTTAGGTATAGTAAATAAAAAGACCGGTGTAAGTGGCAAAAGGGAATGGGCAGTGCGCTTATCGATTTTCGTTCTTTCTTAAGCCCGTCGATGGTTTCCTTGAGAGTTTTTAGAATTTCACACGTTTGTAAAATGCCTTATCCGACAAATTCCTCTCGGCTTCTCCTACATTATCTGTCCTATTCATGATGACAGTCGCGTCGCCTTTATCAGCTGGTTTAATGACGTTCTGGCGCCAAGATAAATCTTCTAGAGGTTTACTTTCGCTTAGCGATAGGTTACTGCGAAAAGCTTTTTGGTGTTTATAAGCCTCTAACACGTCGCTCTGTACTGCCGCAGTGTACCGTATTTGGCACAATCCCGGCCGGAGCGGGTTTGCAGCCGAGCGAGGCAGCTGCTATCTTCGACGCTGGTCGCTGCTCCTTGGCTGAGAGTGTAAACTGGCGGATGCAAGCCTGTGCCATCGCTCAGTCTTACATGTTGCTGTTGAGTCTGTAGAAGGGGAAGTACATGGACCTGCCTATTGGCTCGGGCTGACACACAATCCCAGCGAAGTGAAGACAGAGGAGAGTTGAAAGAGGTGAGAGGAAAGATTAGACGAGTATTTGTAGGGGCTGGAAAAGGCTGCTACAATGCACCGGACTTAAACCCGGAAATGAGAGAAAAAAAGAAAAACGCAAGAGAAAGGAAGGGAGAAAGAGGTGGTGTAGTGGAGGGCTCTGGAATCATCTCGACCACCTGGGGGTCTTTAACGTGCACTGGGTGCTGTGCGATGTCAGCGCACGTTAAAGATCCCCAGGTGGTCTAAATTATTCCAGAGACCTCCACTAAGGCACCTTTTTGTCTCTTTCTTCTTTCACTCCCACCTTCCTCCCTTCCCTTACGTCGTGGTTCAGGCATGTTCAGGTGTCCACCGAGATATGTGAGACAGATACTGCGCCATTTCATTTCCTCAAAAAACCAATTAAAAAAAGAACGCCGTACAAAAATGGCACCTGCGCGTTTATCGTGCAGCGAATCACAGTCCACAAGGGTGTCCAGTCGCTGCACTTCGGATACATTTTTTTCTCTTTAATTTAAGGAGGGCTCTCCCCGGCTTTAAAGGCAAGGAGGAACAATGCGCCGAAAAACTCACAGCAGGACAAAAGCACCAGGAATTTGAACTTGGAATGAAAGGAGAAAAGGTGAAGGCAAAAATGCTGAAGGTATTCTCTGACAGCCAACATCGAGCTTTCGCGATTACATGACCACCCCCTCTCAACAGACCGCTACTCACATTTCACTCTTATTTCGTCGTTATCAGGTCGGCCACGCGGTCCCTAGTGCAGCTTATTTAAATTACTTATTTAAATTACTGCAGTGCGTGGAATCCTGCGCTCCTCCGCAGTATAAGCAGCAAAAACTGTCTCCTAAATCCGCAGGAGGCGGCGTTCCACGTCATTAGTGTTGGGCGAAGCCACAGATGCAGCTGAGGCAGAGCCTCGTGTTCTGACAACTGCGCTTGTGTGGGAGGCCGCAACCCCAAATATGCGGAGAGCTGAACAAAGGACGAACTCATTCGAGGCGCTGACTGAAAATTTACTGCAGGACAAGACACCTAAGCCTTCGGAAAAGCTTCGTACATCATAAAGCGTGTCTTAGCGAATTCAAAACCAAAGCCTAGCCGTCACCCACAAATCCCTGCAGCAGCACTCAAAACCGCTGCCGCAATCAGAAAGCACCGGCACGAACACATTCGGGAAGCTGCACCTCCTATCTCTACTTCATGAAAACATGCATCCCGTTAAAATGTTTTCTACCGTCGACGTTCAATTATAGGCTAGAAACTAAGTAGGACTGGAAATTATTTTTTCAGCCTCTTGCTCTCGAACCCAAATTGAAAAGAGTATTTTATTGTTTGTGTAAATTTAACAATATCATTGCCCTCTGTTTGGTTTTCTTTTTTGTTTGTTGCCGGAACACTGGATTTGCGTAGTGTTTGATATTATTTTTGCTGTTTGAATGCTGCCCCCCTGCTTGGTCTCTATGACTGCAGTATGTGTAAATAAAAATTCCCAGAAGGATAAATTGGCTCATTGTTCCTAATTTCTAAATATAGAAGAGGGGCTATGCAGTAATTTATTTTGCGTATGAAGCGCAACATTTCTCCTGAAAAATCATCATCATCATCAGCCTGACTACACCCACTGCAGGGCAAAGGCCTCTCCCACGTCTCTCCAATTAACCCTGTCCTTTGTCAGTTGCCGCCACTGTATCCCCGCAAACTTCTTAATCTCATCCGCCCACCTAAGTTTCTGCCGTCCCCTGCTACGTTTGCTTTCTCTTGAAATCCACTCCGTTACCCTTAACGACCACCGGTTATCTTGCCTTCGCATTACATGCCCTGCCCAAGCCCATTTCTTCCTCTTAATTTCAACTAAGATGTCATTAACCCGCGTTTGTCCCCTCACCCACTCCGCCCTCTTCCGATCTCTTAACGTTACACCTATCATTTTCCTTTCCACAACTCGCTGCGTTGTTCTTAACTTAAGCTGAACCCTCTTTGTTAGCCTCCACGTTTCTGCCCCATAGGTGAGTACCGGTAGGATACAGCTGTTGTATACTTTTCTCTTCAGGGATATTGGTAAGCTACCATTCATGATCTGAGTGAACCTGCCATATGCGCTCCACCCCATTCTTATTCTTCTAGTTATTTCCCTCTCATGATCCGGATCTGCGGTCACTACCTGCCCTAAGTAGACATATTCTCTTACTACTTCCAGCACCTCGCTACCAATTGCGAACTGCTGTTCCCTTGCTACAAGAACTGCAAAGCATGATCAATCAGTTAGGCAAGCAGGGCAGAACGGTGGGGCTAAGAATTAACATGCAGAAAACCAAAGTAATGTTCAACAGCCTGAAAAATATCACTCTAAAAATATTGCGCTTCAGTAATATCGTGCAAAGGCAGGGATGCACAAAGCCAACTATGCCATAAATCTAGGCAAGAGAGCAATGCGAAAGCTCAAGTATGTTTGTGCACAATATATCAAATGGAGTATCTCTTCATTAGAATTCTTTTTGCTTCGCAAGAGGAAACAAGGAAAGCAAAGGTTTCGTTCACAAATAGGCTTTATTGCTACGCTGCCGTGAACATGGCTTCGTGCATTGGTGTTATCATAGTTGATTAGGCAAGATGCACCTCATATTTCCGTTGGGGCCTGCAGGCGTGGTAGGGCCGCACACACATCTTACATTGAGGTCATTGCCGCATATATCTCCTCTTTTGGCATCCGAAGGACACTAAATGAAAGGCAAAAACGAATTGTGACACATTTGAGGACGGCAGAATAGATAGCCACAACTTTCTTTCCCCAGAACTATACTTTCAGAGAGTTATACCAAAATACAGAAAATAAATTTTCTCTCCAATAAGCGCAACGCTTTGATTAAACTAGGCCTTGATCCTAGTCTCGAGTTCATCACTCTACCTGTCACTGCTTGTAGGGAAATATGAGAGACCAACATTAAGATATGTCCAGATGTAGACCCGCATTACAGCCCAATCTGAAGAGCGACTTCAAATTTGCAGGATTAGAGAGAACTTCGAACACAATTAGTCAGCGTAAAATATTAAAGAACTTCAAGGTACCTGACAATGAATTTTAAGCACCAATTTTTTTTTCCGGCATAGTGGAAACCTTGCTAGCTAAAATGCTTTATTGTGCAACCGATTTGTTGGAAACGGTGCAGAATATTTTTAGTGAGAAATTTTTAAATGAGTAGATCCACCCGTTCTTATGTATCCCGCTGCTGGAAACCGCGATCACGAAGTGCGATGATGATTGCATGTCGGCAAAAGCTGTGTAACAAAAAGTAATTTAAATCTTATTCGCCAGACAGCGTTGAGATATTTTTGCCACAGAATAGCGCCCCTTTTAATTTTCATACGCAAAGTTTTTGCGGCACAGTTATGTACGCCTTACCGACGAAAGTTTCAATGTACTGTGAATACCACTCTAAGAAACTCAAAACACTGTGGCGCCATCTAGTGCCAAACGCTAGAAGCACGTAGCAGAAAATGTGAATGGAGCGTTGCTTTTTATCGAAGAGCGAACTTCAGGGAGGTAAACTATAATAGTGCATGACGAACACTTCTGAAAGAAAAACATACTGTGAATTTTAGAGACACGTTATATTTTAACGATGCATGGCCACGTGGAAGGCTACACTGATAACTTAGGGTTTCAGCGCAATATTGCATTTCATGCGATTTTCAAGCCTTTATACGGGCCACTGCGCATGTCATGATGTTATTGGTGTTCAAGCGGCAGAGGTCCGGTGAACAACCATGGCCTAAACAGAATCATTAAGAAATACTTCCGGCGATTGTCTGGCCGATGAGACTTCCATCTTTTGTGCTAGCTTCTCTGTTGGCGACCTTGCTGGCTCTTCCTGCGGCGGGTAAACAGGGGCGTAGAGAGAGTATCCGGAATCCGGATGGGAGGTTACAGAGCCTCAGCCCTGGGATCTGCACTGCGTAGGGTTCTAATCTAATCTAATGGTAGCGTATTAGATTCTAAATATGTTTTAATATCCGCCATCATCGTCGTGATTTACAGCACCTTTCATATAATCTTTTCACGGACGAGCTTTGTTTCCTGTACTGCATTGATGTAAGGCAGCTAGAAGGTTGCTGTTTTCTGAGACAGCATCGTCTTTCGCACTGGTGACCTGCTGCTTTGTTGGCGAAGGGGGCTCGTAACACGTACCAATTCGCGCCAGTAGAAGTGAAGTGTTGTTTTCGTTCATTTCCGCTGCACTGCAGCAAACTTTGACATTTTATTTGTTTTCGTTGCTTTATGTTGATATAGAATACACCGCGGCTTTAGCAACCACTTGTGGTGTGTTACCCTTCAAGCTAAAACGTGTTTTTCAGCCTATATTTTCTGTACCAGAAGCACGCCAAATATATTTAGCTCTATGAGGTTTCAATAGGGGTTTTCATCAACCTACAGTCTCTATCCAAGCAGGGACCACAGGTATTTTAAACTATCCGATTTTTGTGGAATTGTACACCGTAAATCCCATCAAGAGAATCTGGTTCGAGCACTAAGGACGTGTCGGTAGCCGGTTTCCTGACACTGAAACATTGAGGTTCATGCCCTCCACGACGAGGCAGTCTGGCTTTATCTGACGGAACCTGTGGAGTCTGCCTGGTGGGCGTCATGGCGTCGAGTTCTTTCATTGTGCGGGCAATGTGCCTCGAAGAAAGGAACAGGATGTTGCACAGTCCTCGAACATTGCAAACTTTCTGTGTATCCATTCATTACAACAATGGTAGCTCTTGCGATCGGATTTTGCTTTCGTCTTGTAGCCGGACCAGGATTCGTTTGGTGTCGAATTCTGCCACCGAAACCTATGAAACACCTATGAAAACACCCATGAGGGGTTGACGCCTATCAGCTACCACTGTTAATAAAACATTCTGCAGCCATCTCAATTGCCAGCCTAAAAGAGAAAGCATAACACTTTTCGCACCGTTTACTTAAAAAGGCTGAGACGTTCTCCTTGCACGCGCTGCTGGTCTTTCCTGCTAGTTTTTTTTATTGAGAAAATAAAGGGCTCTTTCATTGACCTTCACGTCTCATTGTAGCTCTTAGAAGCAAGTACGGTGGGTGTTGGACTGTCTATCCACAGTTGAAGATATATATAGATTTTCATACATGAGAGTGAGAGAGAGAGAGAAACAGAAGGACGGAAAGGCAGGGAGGTTAGGCAGGCGATGCCCAATAGGCTACTCTACACATTAGGAGGGGAACAAATGGTGAAAAAACAGGGAAAAGAGCGCCAACTATATGGCTGACACTGCAACGTGTGAGCGGTGCGGTTGCGTTGAAACGATCGGGCTCCTGCTCTGTAACTGCCCTCGTTTTGAGCCAGAGCGCACAGTCCTGGTTGCTTTTCTCCGCCCCTTGGACTCGCGTCCGCTAATAGAATCCAAGCTTCTGGGGCCATGAGGAAAATCTTCCTCGCAAAGGAAAGTGGTGAATGCGCTCCTGCGGTTCTTAAAGGACTCGCGGTTATGTTACCATCTATAAACTTTAAGCTTTAAGTGCGCACCTTCTGTCCCCTTGTCATAGTGATCGATTTTCAAACATGTATTTAGAATCAGTGTAGGAACTGAAAGCACTTACCCAGGCGTCGCATCTGGGGTCCCCCGTGTGCAGAGGAAAACTCGGTTTGGATCTGAAGATAAAAAAATCTCATACTAAGCCTATGGAGCCATAAATCACTAAACAAACGGGTGTTTGTGTTTACTGATCATAGAAAATTTCACTTCTTTAGAACACTTGGGCAAAGAGGGAATATTGTCTTCTCACATCGGCCTGTTTGTTTGCAGTACGATGAAAAGTTGTCGAATTTAGTGTGATTATCTAAATTTGCCTTGAATATAGTGGCACGTCGAAGACGGAAAATACGTTTTCTTCTTGTTCACCGAAAGCGTCGTTGCATTATTTTTTTACCCAGCGTGAATCCCAAAATGGCAGGCCCCCCATTTAAATCGTTCAAGTATAAATTAGGCATAAATCTTCTGAAGTATGAGCTAACATGGGTAGCGTGTATGCGGCCTCGGTGACGTAAGGTGACTGTGTAGAGGAGAAGAAAAATAAATCCCTAACAACTACAAAAGGAATAAAACAAATATTAAAAGCTCTTGCTTCAAGGGCCATCACCGTTTTTCTTGCCGTGTTATTTTGGAATACTGCATGAAGTTGTGCCGGCGCACTGCAACCTTAGGATGGAGCCGTTTCTGTGAAAATTTTCCAACACTCTGCCCAAGCGAAAGGCTTACATCGGCCAAAAAAACCTAAAAAGTGACTGAGGATGTGCATTTTCGCTCTGATGGCGCCGGGAAATGCTAAAGGAATAAAATTTGTGGGAAGATGGACCTACCCGAATGAATGCTGAAGTAATCAGCAGTTGGAAGCATAAGCGCATCGCCATTAGTATACATTATTATATAACTCAATTTCAATGCTAAAATCTGATTAATAACACGCTAGCATAGCTACCAGGCTGTAGAACTAATGATCTTGCCTGGGTAAGTCAATAGCAACAGTATTTGGAACACACGATGCGTTATCGAAAGTAGAGATTTCTTTGTGAACGCTTATTCTCCATATTCAGGCTGAACACCTTCTCGGTCCTGCATGCTACTATGCGTAAGCTGTACTTCAGAAGACGTGCTCCTGATATATAAATTGGCAAGTGCTTTGCTCTGTACTGACAAAGTATTTCCTGATACTTGCGAAGCAGTATTACTGCATCTTTTGCGCTGTCAGTATTTGGTTTGGGATTGTAGAGTCAGTAAAAAATATAAGATCTCATTCTTACTCTGTGGCTACAGCTATAGCCAGAAGGATGCACCCGAAGAGCACTGCGGACTTCATCTTCTGAGATCTTCCGAATGCTTGCGCTGACGATCCAGGACGTCTGCCCAGTCGCTCTCGAGTGGTCGTATTTATACTCCATGAAGGCGCCACGGCGCAATGTTGTCCTTTTTATAATTTTTTTTTTCAGCTTAACGGAGGAATTGAATGAACGCTTACTTTTTGTTTTATTTTTTCTGAACTTCGGCAGAAATAAGACTCAATCAAAATGAGAGCGAACATTAACATCAGACACTAATTGCTTTCCTTCATACGTGCGCGAATTCATTAGCCGTTTTTTGCAGATAATTGTCCTTATTATTTAAAAAGTTATTTCCAAGAACACGATTATAGAGAGAATTGAAATGCGAACTATGAAAATTCAATTTATTTGCTTTCGGGTGCAACCGAAAGCCCACTGCATCTTATTCTAAAGGGAATAGCAGTCAGTGCATGCACTAAATTTTTTGTTGCTAGGCTGACGCACGCTATTATTTACATAGATAATGTTTTATAGTGCTCGAACTAAAGATTTCAGATATTCTTGCGCAGGTACTTTTCATATACAAAATTCCGAAGGGAAGGTTGGCAGCAACTATTTTTGTATATAGTTTACAATATATTTACTAAAATTTTTCTGGCCCATGAGGCTTCTAAACAATCAGAATGATCACTCTTGATGTGGGGCTGCAACATATGTGCTAAATGACACATATCCTGCTTAAAAAACTTCATTTTAGTGTGTTTACAAGAGTTCGGTTTTCCTGCTTTAGTGGTTTTCCTAATATTTCTGTAAAAATTATTTCTAGGTAGAGTGAATGTGCCACATGAAAGCGTTCGTCTACATTTCATTTTTCGAATGCCCAGCAGCCAACATCACATTACAGAGTTGATACTATCTACAGCCGCCGCGGTGGATCAGTGGTCATGGTGCTCGGCTGCTGACCCGAAAGACCCGGGTTCGATCCCGGCCGCGGGGGCTGAATTTCTTTGGAGGAGAAATTCCAGAAGCTCGTATACTGTGCGATGTCAGTGCACGTTAAAGAACACCAGGTGGTCGAAATTTCCGGAGGCCTCCACTACGGCGTCTCTCATAGCCTCAGTCGCTTTGGGACGTTGGAGATACTTTGAAGGAGATTGAAGGTGTGTGCTGAAAATGTGAACAAATAAGTTCAAATAAAAATAAGTCCGGTTTCTTTTGGGTACCCCCTCGTACTTGCTTCTAAGAGCCGCATTGAGACGTGGAGGTCACTGAAAAAGCGCTATATTTTCTCAATAATAAAAAAAAAACAGCGGGAAAGACCACCACCGCGTGCAAGGAAGCCCAAAGTAATCGTTGTACCCCACCCCGTGACTATACTCGTACATCGTTAAAATATAACGTATTTGTCAAATTCACAGTATCTTTTTGTTTCACAAGTGTGCGTCATGTTTTATTATAGTTTACACTCCCTCCAGTTCGCCCTTCGATGAAAAGCAACGCTTTATTTACATTTTTTGCTACGTGCTTTTAGCTTTTGGCACTAGATGGCGCCACAGTGTTTTGAGTTTCTTAGAGTGGCAGTCACAACTTTTTCCAATATGCAATTGGCGTCGCTCTTGATGATCGAGGTTTCCAGCAACGCGATACATAAGAACGGCTACCGAGTGAGTGCACCGATTTAAAAATTCTAGGCAAAAATATTGTACACCATTTACAACAAAACGGTTGCAGAATAAAGCAGTTTAGCAAGCATGCTTTCAGCTATGCCGAAGAAAAATAGGTGCTTAAAATTCATTCTTCGGTACCTTGAAGCTCACTAATTCCGTTCAACCCGCCACGGTGGCTCAGTGGTTACGGCGCTCGGCTGCTGACCAGAAAGACGCGGGTTCGAACCCGGCCGCGGCGGTCGAATTTCGATGGAGGCGAAATTCTAGAGGCGCGTGTGCTGTGCGATGTCAGTGCACGTTAAAGAACCCCAGGTGGTCGAAATTTCCGGAACCCTTCACTACGGCGTCCCTCATAGCCTGAGTTGCTTCCGAACGTTAAACACAATAAACCAAGACCAACTAATTCTGTTCGGAGTTCCCTCTAGGGCTGAAAATTTGGAAGTCGTCAGACGGCCCCGTAATGCGGGTTCTAATCTGGACATACTTTATTGTTGGTCTCTCATATGTCTCTACAAGCAGTGACAGGCAGAGTGATGAACTCGAGAATAGGACCAAGGCCTAGCTTACCCAAAGCGTTACGTTTGTAGGAGAGAATTTTTTTTTATTTTGGCATAACTCCCTGAATATATAGTTCCGAAGGAAAAAAATGTTGCGGACTGCCTGTTCTGCAGTCCTCACATCTGTTACTATTCGTTTTTGCCTTTCATATAGTGTCCCTTCGGCGTCAAAAGAGGCGATCCATGCGGCGACGACTCCACCGTAAAATGTGTGTGCCGCCCGACCATGCCTGCAGGCCCCAACGGAAACATGAGATGCATGTTGCCCAGTCAGCTGGGATAATACCGATGCACGAAGCCATGTTCACGGTGGCATACAAATAAAGCCTATTTGTGAACAAAATCCTTACTTTTCTTGTTCGCTCGTCCAAAGCGAAAGGAATTGTAATGAACAGATAGATCTTGCGAAAAGAAACTCGATTTGTCTTGTAGTGCAGAATGTTAATTTCGCTTTTGCACTGCTTTATTCATGCTTAGTTCTAAAGCATATTTTGCTTTCTTCTTCCCTCTGTTTCTACGATATCAATTGAGTACACTATTTTAAGAGTGACGTTTTTCTGGGCAAATGCTATGCTTGATACGCAAACTATATTAGTGGACAGCCTCTCTTCAATAATCAGACATCAGACGCATTGAGTGAATTTATCCTTTTTAGGAATATCGGTGCCAGAGCAAAAGGCAGAAAAATAATTTTCAGTCCTGCTTTGTTTCTAGCCTCTAAGTGAACGTTGACGGTAGGTTTTTTTTTTTTTTTTACGGAAAGCATGCTTTCAAGAAATAGACGTAGGAGGTGCAACTCCTTCCACAAAGCAAACAATTGATGGCGATTACAGCAGTGCCAATGCAAGAATGTGCGCAAGCCGGTCCTTTGTTTGCTGCATCGCTTTTGAGTGCTGCTGGCAGAGGTTTGTGGGTGATGGTTAGGCTTTGGTTTTGAATTTGCCAACGACATGCTTTGTGGTGTACGAAGTTTTGCCGCGTGCTTAAGCGTCTTTTCCTGCAGTGAATGTTCAGGCAGCGTCTAGAACTCGTTCGTCCTTTGTTCGACTCTGTGGCCTCCCACACAATCGCAGTTGTCAGGCACGAGGCTGTGCCTCAGATGCATCTCTGCCTTCGCGCTACACGACTGCCATAAAAAGTCGCCTCCTGCGGCTTTATGAGACAGCTTTTGCTGCTGCTACTGCGGAGGCGCGCATTCCGCGCATTGCAGTAATTTTAGCACGTTATTCCCAAGGGTACAACAGGGGGCTTGAAAGCTACAGTCGGGACCGCGTGGCCGACCTCATAACGACGTAATTAGCATTACAAGTGAGCTGCGGCCTATTAGCAAGGGGCTGGTCATGTGATCGCGAAAGGCCGTTGGTGGCAGTTAAAATACCTTCACCTCTGCCTTAACCTTTGCTGCTTTCATTCCAAATTAAACTTCCTGGTTCTTTTGAGTTTGTCGGCGAGTTGTTCGTCCATGCTTTTAATGCCGTGGAGTGCATAAACACTTGAGTGCAGTGCATTCCTGCGGGGATCCGCCATCACCCCCTTGATGGCGCAAGTAGCTGGCTCTGGGGCAGCCAATCTCTCCTCCTCCCCCCTAAAAATTTTAAATCATGGCGAGACACCTTAATCAAAGGAGTTCCGCCATCTCCAATTCGGCCATGTCAACTTCAATAACACAATGGAACTGTACAGAATTTAAAGACCGCACTAAGCGGGCTAATTTCTACTTCTACCTTGAAACCTTCGAGTCCCTACCAGCCGTGGTTGTCTTCTAGGAGCCAGGCCTGGGCGCCACACTTTCAAATTACACGACGTTCCAAAAGGACCCGTGACTTGTCTTCTCGTTCACTAAGCCTACACAGCCAACTTAGTCGATCTCGACCTCCAGCTCAAGTACTCCTATATAATGGTGACTATCCTACCAATCCGCCGCAGTGACCTGCCGTTGCATAAACTCAACGTGTACTACTCTCCCAAACACAAGCCAGTGACTTTTGCGGACTTCTTTAGCCGGGCGCTAAGAGTGGCGGGTCGCGATCCCCTGCTGATTGTGGGCGACTTTAACACTCCCAGTCAGCTGTGGGGGCATCGCAAGGAGGAGTCGCGCGGACGTAGGCTGGCGGAGCTTGCGTCCACGTTGGGCCTCACCCTCCACACGGACCCCGTCCACCCAACACGGCTAGGAAACTCCGTGACGCATGGATACGTGTCCGGACTTAATCTTCACTCGCAACATACGACACGCAGACTTGCTCAACACCAAGGAGACCCTTGGCAGCGACCACCGCATCCTTAACACTAGACTATGCACACGCCCCCTCAAGCGCCCCGGAACACAAGCCTGTATCCCATATTGGACGACATTCAGGCAAAATTTTGACTCACTTGATAATGCACCTATTTCCGAGCAAGGCTACCCAGCATTGTCCCAACGGCTGCTGACACACTTTTGCTGGCATGAAACTCAGATCCGGCTCTTAGAGGTGGTCACGGACGTGGATAACCACCTTCTACACCTCTGGGAAGCCCGTCGCAGCCTCTTCCGCCATTGGCGACACCAGAAACACGAAAAGCTTGAATTGCCGTGCTTACGCAGAAAGGGGCAGAGTACGCGGTCCAACTCGCCAACTCCAACTGGGTGGATAGATGCAACGCGGCCGCGCGACAAATGTCCAGCCGCAACACGTACGTCTCTTTCGAGCCCCAATCGACCCAACCCAAACACAAACCGAAGCACAAAAACATTTTCAACGAGCCATGCAGGCTCTCCCTGGCAACACAACTCAACTAGCACAGAAACTTAAGAACCAGTATCTGTGTACAGCCCAAGACCCCGGCGGATCTGCGCACTCTTATGCAGGCAGAGCGAACACGGAGCTGGATCAACCTTTCCAGCTCCATGACCTGCTGGCGGCCATCGCCAAAATGAAACAGGAAACAGCTCCAGGAAGGAATAAGGTCACCGTCAAGCTTTTGACGAACTTTGCCCGACTTGGCATAGTAGTCCCTCCTCGACTACGTCAATTCAATTTGGCGCGGGGGCACCCCCTTGGCAATCGACTGGAAAACGGCTCTGGTCACATTTATTCTTAAACAGGAAAACCAATTGACACAGATAACCTCCGCTCCATCCGTCTCAAATCCTGTGTGGGCAAACAAATGCAGACGATGGTGCGGGATGCGTTATCTGCATATCTTGAACACAAACATGTAGTTGCGAGCACCATGTTCGGATTCCGCCCTCATAGGTCCGCACAGGATGTCCTCCTGCAACTGAATCGGGAAATCCTTGACCCTCTCGAATGCCCCCATAATGACCGGGTAGTACTCGCCATGGATCTTAAAGGGGCATTTGACAATGTAACACACGAGATCATACTCACTAACCCTAAGCCAGACCGACTGTGGCGTAGACACATTCCGATACATATGCCAATTTCTGATTGATCGTCAATCCTACATCCGCATCCGAGATGGAGAGCATGGTCCTAATCTACTGGGCATGCGGGAAACTCCCCAAGGCGCGGTTATGTCCCCGCTGCTCTTCAATCTGGCTATGATGTACCTGCCGGCCCAGCTGGGTGGGGTCGCCGGCGTGCCGCACGCCCTGTACGCCAATGACACCACTCTGTGGGCCACTCAGGTCAGCACAGGGGACATTGAAACCTGCCTACAAGCAGCGGCGACGATAGTAGACTGCTACGCCCGCTGCTGCGGTTTTCAATGTTCCCCTCAAAAATCGGAATTAGTGCAAGTCCGCCCCTCACAAAAGTGCATAAGTAAAATATCTTTCTCTTCAGAGTGGTCCCATACGCGAAGCTGATGCGATACGGGTACTCGGGCTCTACATCCACAAACAAAGACGGCATGACACTACATTGGCCAAACTCCGAAAGGTGGGGGACCAGGTGGGCCGCATGGTCCGCCGGGTTTCCAAGAAACGCGGAGGGTTACGAAGTAAGGATACCTTGCGGCTGGCAAACGCCTTCGTTACCGATTGAATTCTCTATTCGACTCCTTATCTCCACCTGCGGAAACAAGAGGAGGATGCGCTTGAGGTCATGCTTCGCAAAATTATTAAGCCTCCCCATCACTACTTCAAACAGCCGGCTTATGGCCCTTCGGGTGGTGAATACTTTCCGGGAGCTCCGGGAGCTATTTACGGCGAATTGCATCCATGACATTTCAAAGTCAGTTATTCTGAATAACTGCTCTTTCTTATTGTGGTGTATTCATCTTTAGGCGGCAAATCGGTGTCAAAATGAGGCAAGGCAAGGGGAGAGACGCCGCTTACTGATCACAAATTTTAAACCTAATTTGATTTCGAGAATATTATTTCTGAAGTTATCAATTCAGCTATTGTAATGGGATAAAAATGTCGGCATACACACTATAGACTTCATGAGTGAGGAGGAGCTAGCGAGCCCATTAATTTTGTGAAAGCAGTCGCTGCTGGCAGCGGCGTGAGCTCGATGCCATACAGCTGCCAATTCTACCTCGGCATGGCTCGACATAGCCGCCGGTACGACGTCGCCGAACCCCTTTTGATCCTGGAGCAAACTTTGGGAAGGCAGTCGCCGCTGTACCGCGGGAAGAGCTGCGCCTTAAAGTAGTGACGCGACAGCTGATCGGTTAATGCCCAGATACGCTGAATTAGTCTTTCTCTACTTAACATTCATAGGTCCCCGGGAGTCTTCATGCCACTCCTGGGGAAGCGGTGCAGCGGTGCAGTGGTTTCTCTCTCTCTCACTCACACACACACACACACACACACACACACACACACACACACACACACACACACACACACACACACACACACACACACACACACACACACACACACACACGCACGCACGCACGCACGCACGCACGCACGCACGCACGCACGCACGCACGCGCACGCACACGCACACGCACACGCACGCACGCACATGCACGCCCGCACGCAGGGTATGTTCTTAAACTATTCCGGGAAGCTTTCCGCGAAGATCGTACCGCGATGCTTCTTGTTTGAGTAATATTCAAGACACCTAATATCTGTATTCATTGAATGACTGCTTGCAAAGCCGTCAGTGCCGTCTTTCATTTATTTATTACAATACCTTCGGGCCCCGGAGGGCGTCGCAAAGGGAAGGTTATAAAGTCAAGTAATAATGCAGCGAAAGGGAAAAAGACTTTTCGCATACTTTTCCGGGAATGCCATCGCGGCTGCTCAATTAGTTTTGGCAAAGACGATACCTCCATTTGATTACCACGGAACTCAAGTAACGGCTGAGACGCACCAAAGCACACGTCGCTGACTCTTTCCTACAAAGGTGCCATGAAAGTGAGGAGAGCGTGTCGTTGTATCATGTCAGTTTAGGCATTCTTCTGTATATGGTTAGTTGGGTTAACTCTAATATTCCCTTGCTGTAAAAATATCGCGTAAAACCACTACTTGGCACTTGCGCTGCTTGCTTCCTTGTCAATTCTTTATTCCTCGCCCCTGTGTACACTTCCCGGGGTGAGACCCCAGCACTAATCAGCCTAAGCACTGTACATCAGCAAAAGCCTAACATTACTTGCGCGCCCTCGCCGCATGAGCTCAAAGAAAGCAAATGATTTGAAAGGGGGCTTGTGCACAAGTAAGACAGTGGATGGAATTCACGGCGGACGTCGCGGTCGTGAAATGGCGGACCGCTGGCAGCGCAAAAGACTGCCTGTCCAACCGAAGCGATCTCGTGCAGCCCGCCGTCACTTCTTCTTTCTTATCGTTTTCCTAGGTGGCACCAGGAGCGGCCGTCATGGTTCGCTACAAGAGCCCCGTGAACTAATCTATGGCGAGGGCAAGGGTAGCGGGCCACAGTAGGTCTTAAGGTGCCTGACGTGGTCAGTTTCCCGGCCACGATGCCGTAAGTCTGAAGAAGGGTTGAGTGGCGCCACACTGTAATTGGCAGGCGACGTTCGCAGGACGACGAGACAAGGGCCATGGTATTCTGCGCGAAATTTTGAAGACAGTCCCGGTGGTGTGCCTGGAACTCAGACCCAAACTAGAGATCGTGCCGGAAAGACGGTCGATTCTGATTTTTATCCTGGGGATGCTTTTCGTCGCCTCGGTATTCCGAGTTAAAAGAACGCGCCAACTGACGACATTCCTCGGCATGCTTTGCAACTTCTGAGAGGGTTCTCCACACAGAGACTTCACGAGTATAAGGTAAGATGGTGTCCATAGTAGCCGACGGTATACGCGCATATAACAGGATAGAAGAAAGGAGTACAGCCGGTGGTTGACTGCGTGCCGGCTTTGTACGCGTAAGTCATGAAAGGAAGGACAGCGCCGCACTGGTGTGATCGCTGCGACGTCTGCTGTCGAGAGCGAAAGTGGCGTACGCGTACTCCAAGCGAAATGCGAAGGAGGAACGTAAATCTAGGGTGCCTTGATGTACACTCCCCTCAGCTTTCAGGGTGGGGACGCCCTTTGTACCACACCGCGCCGCCGTTTCTTCCTCGCAGAGGCATGTTGGGACCCTTAATTGCGCCGGTCGCGTACTGCGTGCTATGCGTGTGGCGTGGTTTGTATGCGGTTTCGTGGCCTCTTTAATAACGCGAGTGAACTGGAAATAGGCGGTTCATAGTTGTTTCTCTCGTGGCAGTAATATTCTGGCACTTAGGAGAGTGTTTATGCAGGCTGAGATTCCTCTGACTACTCGGCAATCGAAGAGTTATAACGGACTGCTGTGTTCCTCAGCCGCTGGTTTCAATGAAAAAGGACAGCGGCTATTTGGTCTTCCTTGATAGTGATAACATAGACTATATCAGGGTCGCCGAATTCCACAGAATTATGCTACTTTTTGTTTTGAATCTAAGGACTGTTCACAAGGCCCCAAGTCTCTCGGGCATGGAAGCAGCGAGCCTTTAATGGCTCATTGTCAAGGTCATATGTTAGCAGAACCGCAGAACCTGTCTAGCCTTTCCGGCCTTCTGATTGGTCTCCTCCAAGCCGTGACGCCACAGTCGCCAGGAGCATGATCGTGCCTCCTTATTGGCGCTTCTGTGTGACGTCACTGTCATCGGGTAGGGGCATGGAGGAAGGAAAGAACTAAGGAGTGGCCCTGACGTCACTTTTTGTGAAGCCGCCCCGCAACCGGAAGTTGGCTCGCCTCTCGTCACTATCTTTCTTCTATACCGAGCTACGGGGCGGGGATCGCGCGCGGCGCGCAAGCGCTTCGTAAAAGAAAGGTAGAAAAAAAACCGCGCCGCTCGCCGCTACACTCCTACACCTCCCTCCCCGTAAACACGCACCTAGAAACAGACCGGCGCACAGGTGTGGTGAACCTTTTCCGACGCCAGGCGAAGAAAGACGACATTGCGCGCCGCTTATAGCTCAGCTCACCATCCTCCTCGGGCTAGCGTACACCCGCCGTGTGGCCTTCGAAACGCAGCTCAGCATCGCCGAGAGCGGCTTCATGTTTCTGTGCTGTTTGGTGAGGTGCGAAAGTTCGCTGATCAAAACAATCAACGCTTCTTCGCGTGTCGAAGCGCGGTTCCGGAGTGCCACCTTTTCGCGAGATTCATTTCAATGCATCGATCGCTCCGCGTAACGACACCAAGTTTGACGAACAAAATATCAAATGAGCGGTTATTTCATGCATTTAAAAGCAATCTTGGATGCGTGCGTAACGTCACGACGCCAGGCATGTAGACTTTAACACGCAAGGCCGAACACGCCGTGCCGAAAGCCCGTTCACCGCCACCCAGAAACACTCGGGCCCCTAGCAACAACGACGCTAACGACGCCGTACGCCGTTGCTAGTGGCCCGAGTTTTCTTAGCAACAACGACAACGTTGCTAGTGGCCCGACTTTTTAAGCCTAAATTTTGACGTCACTACCGCCACATTCTTGTCAATGCATTGGGAATACGAAGGGCCTCTCCTTAGTTTTTCTTCCTCCATGGGTAGGGGTGTCGGAGCGGCTCGGCGCTGCGCGGGCTGACTCATCCTCGTCCCTCCAAACCAGTGTCGCCCAACGCGCAGCATGCAAGGGCCGCCCAGTGGCGCTGCGGTCGGCAGCGACGCGGGGTGTAGGCAAAAACGTAGCATGCCTACCCCGCGCCAAGCGATGCTGCCTTCGAAACCAACTCGCGTGCGCGCATATTTCAAAGCGTGCGCGTCGCTTGTGGTTAGAAACGTTTCTGTTGGTGACCGGAGAGCAGTCCAGCACTTTGTCAACCTGTTCGACAGACGGAATTATCTGGCGAAGCGCTGCATAGGCTTCCTTCTGCGCTCCTATGTTTGGCAGCAACGGCGCGGCTACGGCGCGGCTACGGCGTACGGCGGTCGACTAGGTTGACTTATTAAATGAAACCGAGAAAACACGAGGTATACAGGTCTGCAGTCTCAACATTTGGGGCGATACAGCCTACCCGATCGCTAAGTGCAAGAAGAAGGACGACGGGAGGCAGCTTTTTCCCATGACGAACCTTTGTGATATGCCTGCTCTCGTCTTGCCACTTCAGTGCGGAGAGCATGGAGGTTCCTCCATGGAGGAGAACGCCGAATACTACTAGTTACTTTAAATGAGTCATGCAAATGCGATCTTCACTGGTAATGTCTGAAAAAATGCTTTTTTATTCGCTTGGCTTTAAGAGAGGTGCTCAGGCGAATTGATAAAAGTTTACCTCGAGCTACAACGAAGTTACGTCTGCTATGTAGAGCTAAATATTTTAAGTCATTCTGATTCCAGGCCTTATTCTGCTTGACAACTGGTTTTTGATCTGGTATTTGCTGTTTTCGCCAGGTTCTGATTGACCAGTAATTGTAAAATTCAGGTAAAATGGGAAATAACACTGCATGATTTTGCCGATACCTTAGCAACGTTTAATCGTTTTCTATGATAGGTGGTGAAAAAACGTACAAGTTGATGCTCGTGGAAGCAAAAATAGAGAAAACACTACGCGTAATATATTCCTACTACCGGACTACAGTGCTGCTTCAAACGTTGCGCTTATTGGCCCTATAAATGCTGAAGGCGACTGACTGCAGCTTTTTTTTTTTTAGCGCGAAGAGATGCCCGGGACGTAGTCCGGCTGATTGTCGCCTAAAAACGGTCCCCTGCGGTCACACCCACATGGAATGTCGAGTTCAGACTTCTCATAATGAGAGCCCGACAGAACGCGAACAAGCTGCAGACGTTGATTCTTGCACTGTTCGCCGCGCGACTGAAGAGCAAACATGCGGATTAAGAGACGCAAAATATCATATTACGATGCAGAAATGCAATACTAGCCGCGCAGCCGATCTGTCACCAAACATTTCCCGCTCCACGGCTGCTGCGCATCGCTTTAGCCCATATCTAAATGCGATAAACTTGTGGAAACTTGTGCCGCTGCCTTTCTTCAGCATTGCGGTTCAACCACCCGCACTACAGCTCGCCGGAATTTTGCAAAATGTGTTTAAAAACGCTCAAACATGGCATACCCAAGGCACACGGTACCGGCTTTTGCCTACACAACGAAAGTCACTGCTGACTCCAGCGCCGCCGCATCTCCGTGACGTCACGGCCTGACGCTTGTCTATAGACCTCCTTCACCCCGCGACGTCACGGAGATGCGGTGGCGCTGATGTCAGTAGCGACTTTCGCGTGGTAGGCAAAACAGGTTCCGCCTGCCCGTGCCTACCGCAGCTGCCGCAGCTACCGGCGGCTCCATCGTGGCTGCGCACTGCAGAAGTAGCATTTACTGACCAGCTGTGTCGTTGTTTATCCACGTAGTATCATAAAACGGAAAATTAGATTAGACTTAATAGGTTTCTCGTATATAAATACCGCGTTAGGAAATGGGCCGCGGTAGTAAAAGCGCGAAGTCTGGGTGTCGACAGGCGCTGCCAGTCAACGTACTTCATAGCAGGGAAATTTTTGCGCTCATTCAAATGAACAGCATGGTACGCTTAAAACTACGCAAGGAAAAAAAAAGCATGTAGCTGTGCACGTACTTATCACCCAGCGCTGGTGTGCACGGGCGCCGGCAAAGTCATTCACCATCAACGAGTGCGTTATTTTGTTGATAGACAGCATGTTTTAACGTGTGTAGAAGTTATACGAAAATATAATGGCGCGTTTCAGGGCATTTAATATATTCTTCAAACTATTTCTTAATATGACCGACATGATCATTTGATTCTAGTAGAAAGCAGTCTGGTAAGTTGTGACAATCTTGCGCGGTCACGTTGGCATGCTTCGATCCGCGTACTTTAAGTTTGCTAAAAACCACATCCTTTTCATTGCATCATGCATGTATCATAAGTTGCTTCATGAAGTAGTACATGATCGCGAAGCCTGTTTGGAAAGAAGCAACCGCAGGCGGGCTACCAAAAGAGCACGTAGTGAGATTTACAGGGGATGAGGCAATGAAAAGTTTTTTCTTTATTGATGCATGATATATGTAACCAAATTTGGTGCAAATATGAAATTGCTCTGGTAATTTTAGTAATGCGTTTTATTTTCAGCTATACCTGGTACAGTTCTTCGGTAATTACAATTAACAACCTCGTCAAGTCACCCCGGGTCTTGAATAAGTATAAAGTGCAGAAAGTTTTTATGCCAGCATGTCCCCAAAGCCCTGTTCTCTATGATGGCGGTTTACTTCTTTTTTTATTAGATTATCAGTACTTATGCTTGCATAGTCACATGAAAACTTTTGTTATAAAAATAACTAACATGCTATACTGCTCCTGTAGGAAAAAAATCGGGACATTTATTGCACTTCTCTACGTATCCGGAACCGTTCGCGACAAATAAAATCATTCTATTTCCATTATTTACAAATTTACGAAGGGGGGAGGCATGCCAATCACTGAAAATGTGGTAGATCAAAAAACAAACCTTGAAGTTCACTCCCTTGTTATGGCCTCTACGCTTTCGCTTTGGTCAAAGAAATGCGGCACTGAAATCAACGAAACCTCTGATCCCTCTTCGTAATGATGCTGCCATTGTGGTACTCCGTCGTCGGAAACCCTCAGAATTCGCGACGTGCAAGGACCATCAGAAACCCCCTTACCTCACAATTTTTTACGACCACAGATCAAAAAACCGTAATTTTATGAATTTCTACTGAATATTTTGCTATATTTTTTCGTCACAAAACCAAAGACCCAGGGCTAGGAAAGAATATAATTTCAGGAATTCAAACTTTTCGCTAAATCGACCAGTTTAAGAAGGGGAGAAGTCGGCCTGGCTGGTGCCTGATCTGACGGCTAAAAACAGCGGTTACGCGAGACATATGAGATCGGGACACGATCGACGCTGTCCCCACTTTTCGCACTGCGCGACACGTGTGTCAACAGATGGTGAGCTCACGTCGGTTCTGCCGAAAAAACGCCAGTGCTTACCTCACTACTGTCCTGAGGTGAAATCATTCTGGCTGGTGCAGAGTGTCAAAAACTTATCATTTTATTCAATGCCTAGGTACAATACACTGTGGCGAAATACGCCGTACATGGCCAATGCGAGTCTGTGTACTTCGAGGAATACTAAGTTGAAAGCATCAACCATTGCTATGATTCTCAGAAACTCAAAACGCGCCTACAAGCCTTGAAAACCGGCGCTGCGCCACCTCAACTCGACGCCACTCCCTGGCCTCTTGCCTACCGCGAGCCTGCAGCGACTGCAGCGCCACCTCGCTTGTTTGCAAACATGGAGGAGGTCTATAGACCAGATTTTTTTACCCTCGCACGCAGGCTGCGGGCGCGCTCCTACTCTCGACACCAGTCGCCATCTGTCGGCGCGCGCGGCCCGAGGGACTGCGGGTCGCGCCGGCGCCGCGCGTAGAACGCATGTATACATGTTCGCTTCTGCCGTTGTTGTGCTCCATCAGCTAACGTATGAGGGTGTGTGATGTGCGTCACTACTCACATTTTCTCTCTTCCAGACAGTACTTCGGTTATCTTGTGCGCAGTTACTCGTTAACGTGACATCCGAGGGTAGTCGACCAGGTAGTGTACGGACTGGAAATCGGCACTTCTAAGCAGATTTCTGCGCTGTCGTGTCGTTTGTTGTCGCCTTTTACGTGCGATATCATCTATGATAATTTTATGCATCAGAATGTAGATCTATTGATTTGACTCAGTGGAGTAGTAACTGGATAGGCGAGCTGCAGACTGAAGGTTGTCCCGACGGAGCGCGTGTTTTCGATCACCAGTACGTGTTCGGCATCCTTGCGCTGAGCTTGCTCTTGTTCCCATTAAACACATTTCATGCACAGGATTGTAAGCACGACCGCTACCGATTTCAGCTGCTTTTTCCGCACGCATGTCAGAAGGATTTGGGGGGTAAAGGTTTATCTATAGTATCTTTCTGCTGTTGGTATCTACACTAGTTTGGTTTGGTTTATTAAGGTTTTACGTCCCAAAGCTACTCAGGCTATGAGGGACGCCGTAGTGAAGGGCTCCGGAAATTTCGACCACTTGGGGTTCTTTAACGTGCACTGACATCGCACAGTGCACGGGCCTCTAGAATTTCGCCTCCATCGAAATTCGGCTGCCGCGTCCGGGATGGAACCCGCGTCTTTTGGGCCAGAGCCGAGAGCCGTCAGCACTGAGCCACCGCTGCGGTGCGGTATCTACCTTATTCATTTGAAAATACTATGCGCGATTTCATTACATTTTCCACTCTTAACCAAACGGGTACGCAACGCTCTCACACGCGGCGAGAGCTCCTGAATAAAATAACGCGACTTCGGACCTCAGAATTAGTGAAAGCTGGATTAGCTGGTCATATCTATTCAAGCTTTGATAAATTAAGCGAAAGTACGTTTTTATGCACCAGGTTGCATAAACCATGACAAAATATGTTTTCTGTTGGCGCTGCGACTCAGTTGAGCTCACAGCGGTAATGTGTTGATAAACTGGCGCGGCGATAAGAAAGCCCTGTTTGTGGAAGGGCGGGGGGGGGGGGGGGGGGGGGGGGGCGGGCTTTATGGCCGGTCGGCAGGAAGGAATAAGAGCGCATGGAATTGGAACTGCATGCTAGCCGCACACCTAATGCTTGATATTGAACAAAAAGTTTCTTTGCGGTGGAGCACCAAGACGGAATTCGATATAAGCACGAGCGCGTTCTATGCGCCGGCACAATTAACCTGAATGTCAAACTAAATGTCATTAAAACGCGTCAATGTTATCGCTTTGATAACGTTAATACTTCCTGCAACACAGCCACGCAGCGGAAGTATGGTCGGCAATGTTTTTTTAGCGCCCGAAGCGCGGCTATATGCAGGCGCGGCCGCGGAACTACCGCAGCCCCGCAGTCCCCAAAGAAACGCCCGCACCGCGGCGCGCCAGTCGGCGCAAAATGGCCGCGCCCAGGAGAGGCTCAAAATTCTGGTCTATACGGCGCATGCATCAGGGCGGCGAGGCTCATGCGGCACCGCAGAGTCCCGGGCAAGGCTTCCGCCGCTTGACACTTTAGTCTTGACAAAGTGTCTACCGTAATTTTTGTTTGCCCACTTTTCCAACGTTCTCTGAGGTGACTGTCTTATTACTGCACATGTGAAAAATTTCATTTGATAATGACATTTTATTTTTCCCGGCGGTCCGTTGCCTCACTGCTCTGTAGTGAAAAGCTGACGACATGTCTAAAACCAAATGGTTATATATTCTGAACTGCTTTTGTGGGCTCTACGGCTGCAAAATAACGAAGACGGCTGCGTTTCCCTCCAGATCGTGTTGAATACACGTAGATTGATGATGCGATGCGACGACGTCTTTCTAGGTCGTAGTGGCAAAGTAGCTTTATTTGAGGACAAATTTCACCAAAAAATTTCTGCCGAGAGGTGTTATCTCCCCGAGAAAGTGGCAGCGCTAAAGCATGCAACCACAGAAGGAGAAAGAGCAGGACATAGGCGTTGTGTCTTGTACTTTCTTCTTCTGTGGTTGCATGCACTGCTATATTTCTTAGATTCAAAATGCACCAACTATAGTCCAAGAAGAAGTCTTGATGAAGATGCTTGTGGATTTTAAGCAGTAAATAAAAAGACCGGAGTGAGTGGCAAAAGGGAAAGGACAGTGCGCTTATCAATTTTCTTCCTTTCTGAAGCCCGTCGATGGTTTCCTTGAGAGTTTTTAGAATTTAACACGTTTGTAAAATGCTTTATCCGACAAATTCCTTTCGGCTTCCCCTATATTATCTGTCCTATTCATGACAACAGTCGCGTCGCCTTTATCAGCTGGTTTAATTACATCCTGTCGCCAAGATAAACCTTCTAGAGCTTTACTTTCGCTTAGCGAGAGGTTATTGTGAAAAGCGTTTCGGAGTTTATAAGCCTCTGACACGTCCCTTTGTACTGACGCAATGTACCGTATTTGCCACAATCCCGGCTGGAGCGGGTTTGCAGCCGAGCGAGGCAGCTGCTGTCTTCGACGCTGGTCGCTGCTCCCTGGCTGAGAGTGTAAACTGGCTGATGCAAGCCTGTGCCATCGCTCAGGCTTACATGTTGTTCAGTCTGTACAAGGGAAAGTGCATGGCCTTGCCTATTGGCTCGGGCTGAGCCGCAATCCTTGCGAAGTGCAGACAGAGCAGAGTTGGAAGAAGTGAGAGGAAAAATTAGACGAATATCTGTAGGGGCTGGAAAAGGCTGCTACAATGCGGCGGACATAAACCCGGAAATGAGAGAAAAAAAAAAGAAAAACCCAAGAGAAGGGAAGGGAGGTGGGAATGGAAAAAGGAATGGAGAAAGAGGTGATGTAGTGGAGAGGTCCGGAATCATCTCGACCACCTAGGGATCTTTAACGTGCACTGGGAAGGAAGGAAGGGAAAACTTTATTTTACTCCAGTCCTTTTTCCTGCGGTTTGGGGGCATCTTCAGAGACGTTTTCTTCTTGATTCTATCCCCAGGAGTCTCCTCTGTCGAAGTCGTCCGCCTCTAATAAATGGTTGCCCTCAGTACAGGGCTCCGCTGGCCACTGCCGCCCGTTGAGCTCGCTGTACCAGACTTTGTTGGTCTTCACAGCTGTCGCTGGACAGCAGTCTCCCATTGCTCCGCACTCGGGTTTTGTATTTTGGGGACCACGGCTATGTTTTGGCAGGCCCATGTGATGTGATACAGAGTGCGTTTTTCGTGCACGTGCACTGGGGGCGTTGAGATGTCAGTGCGCGTTAAAGAGCCGAAGTTATTCTGCAGACGGCCACTAAGGCACCTTTTTGTCTCTTTCTTCTTTCACTCCCACCTTCCTCCCTTCCCTTACGTCGTGGTTCAGGCATGTTCAGGTGTGCACCGAGATATGTGAGACAGATACTGCGCCATTACATTTCCTCAAAAAACCAATTTAAAAAAATGCCGTACACAGATGGCACCTACGCGTTTAGCGTGCAACGAATCACAGTCCAGTAGGGTGTTCAGTCGCTGCAAATCCGTTACATTTTTTTCTCTTTACTTTAAGAAGGGCACTCCACGGCTTTAGAGGCACGGACGAACAATTCGCCGAAAAACTCAAAGCAAGACAAAAGCACCAGGAATTTGAACTTGGAATGAAAGGAGAAAAGGTGAAGGCAAAAATGCTGAAGGTATTCTCTGATAGCCAACACCGAGCTTTCGCGATCACATTACCACCCGCTCTCAACAGACCGCTACTCACATGTCACGCTTATTTCGTCGTTGTCAGGTCGGCCACGCGGTCCCGACTGCATATTCCAAGCCCTTCGTGGTGCTATTGAGGATAACATATTGAAATTACTGCAATGCGCGTAATCCTGCGCGCCTCGGCAGTATAAGCAGCAAAAGCTGTCTCCTAAAGCCGCAGGAGGTGGCGTTCCACGTCAGTAGTATTGGGCAAAGCCACAGATGCAGCTGAGGCGGAGCTTCGTGTTCTGACAACTGCGCTTGCGTGGGAGGCCGCAACCCCAATTATGCGGGCAGCTGAACAAAGGACGAACGCATTCGAGGCGCTGACTGAGAATTTCCTGCAGGACAAGACACCTAAGCCCTCGGGAAAGCTTCGTACTAAATAAAGCGCGTATTAGCTAATTTAAAACCAAAGCCTAGCCGTCACCAACAAATCCCTGCCAGCAGCACTCGAAACCGATGCAAAACCGATGAGAAAGGACCGGAAGTAACACATTGTTGCAATGCTGCAGGTCTAATCGCCATCGGTTGTTTGTTCTGCTCGAGAAGCTGCACCTCCTATCTCTGCTTCATGAAAACATGCGTCCCGTTAAAATGTTTTCCACCGTCGACGTTCATTTATAGGCTAGAAACTAAGCAGGACTGGAGATTATTTTTTCAGCCCCTTGCTCTCGCACCCAACTTTCCAGAAGGATAAATTGGATCAATGTTCCTAATTTCTTAATAAAGAAGAGAGGCTATGGAATAATTTATTTTGTGTATAAAGCACAACATTTCTCCTGAAAAATATCACTCTAAAAATATTGTGTTTCAGTAATATCTATTTATTTATTTACAGAAGACTGCTGGCTTTATTGCAAAGCCTTAAGCAGGAGTGGGTGTAAAATACACTTTGACAAAAAGAAAAACCTCCTTGAGGCACACGCAACTCAGCACACAATACCGAAAAAAATGAACGACGAAAAGAAACAACATTACACAATATTAGACGAATCTCGCGTGAAAATGAGCACTGGGGGAAAGAAAAAAAAGGAAATGTTGAATGCTGCAAAATTGTTACAAATTCCTAAGCGACGCCGTAAACGACTCCACAGTAGAAGCCTCTACAATATTCGCTTTGAGGACATTCCATTCCCGCACAGTACGGGGGAAGAAAGAATTCTTGTATGTTTCAGTGTGGCATTAGTATATCGTGCAAAGACAGGGATGCACAAAGGCAACTATGCATTAAAACTAGGCAAGAGAGCAATGCGAAAGACCAAGCATCATTGCGCTCTATACCGGGTGTTTTTTTAGAAGGTCCAAAATTTTTAAAGAAAGATAAATTCCTTTAGATTTATTTTAACCCTGGGGCTATACTGAGGGCTACGGCGGACGCCAGGTAAGAGGCAAACTACTTTAATTAGTTCGCTGATTAAGTGAATACGTTAATTAACTTTTATAATTTTTATTTTAGGGGATATGTTGTATTAGCAGAATTGGAGATCGTCTTCCGAACAGTCCAGCCAAGAAAAAAAATTGTCATGAAAAAATTTTTTGCGTGCGTAAAGAGAAAAAGTCACCCTGGTAGGCAGCTTCACACAGTAACACAGTGTCTGAGAGCGCCTGTGACGTAGCTCGCTCCGCCCTGCGCTTTGTGTCAGTGCGTTGTTGTTCCAACGCGGCATTCCGTGAGGCCGCGGAGCGAAGCGAAACAAGCAGCGATAGCGCAGGCCGCCCGTCCGGGCTTCAGGTGATATCAGCCGTGTGACGCAAAGCGCAGGGGGGAGCGAACTACGTCAGAGGCGCTCACCGCCGCTGAATTATGGTGTGAAGAAGCCTACCAGGGTGACTTTTTCGCGCCTCGTAACGTGCGTGAAAATTTTTTAACTAAAATTGTTTTTTCTCTACGTCGGACTGTTTGGAGGACGAACTCCAATTCTGCGAATACAACATAACCCCTAAAATAAAAATGAGCAAATTTCATTAACATATATAATTAATCAGCGAAGTAATTAAAGCAGTTTTCTCTTGGCAGGCGCCCGCCGTAGTCTCCAATATAGCCCCAGTGCTAAATCTAAAGCAATTTACCTTTTTTATTTTAAAATTTTGGACCTTCTGAAAAAAAAAAAACGCCCGGTATATCAAATGGAGTATCTATTCATTAGAATTCTTTTTGCTTCGCAAGAGGAAACAAGGAAAGTGAAGTTTTCGTTCACAAATAGGCTTTATTGTTACGCCGCCGTGAACCTGGCTTCGTGCATCGGTGTTATCCTAGTTGACTGGGCAACATGCACCTCATATTTCCCAACGGGCCTGCAGGCATGGTCGGGCCGCACACACATTTTACACTGGGGTCATTGCCGCATGGATCACCTTTCTTGGCAGCCAAAGAGCACTGAATGAAAGGCAAAAACGAATTGTTACACATTTGAGGACGGCAGAATAGACAGCCACAACTTTCTTTCCCCAGAACTATACTTTCAGAGAGTTATGCCAAAATACATAAAATAAATTTTCTGTACAGTAAGTGCAACGATTTGAGTAAACTAGGCCTTGATCCTAGTTTCGAGTTCATCTCTCTATCTGTCACTGCTTGTAGAGAAATATAAGAGACGAACATTAAGATATGTCCAGATTAGAACCCGCATTACGGCCCAATCTGAAGAGTGACTTCAAATTTGCAGGATTAGAGAGAACTCCGAACAGAATTAGTTAGCGTAAAATGTTAAATAACTTCAAGGTACCGAACAATGAATTTTAAGCACCCATTTTTTTTTCGGCATAGCGGAAACCTTGCTGGCTAAAATGCTTTATTGTGCAACCGTTTTGTTGGAAACGGTGTAGATTATTTTTACCGGGAATTTTTTAATCGGTGCATACACCAGTTCTTATGTATCCCGATGCTGGAAACCGCGACCACGAAGCGCGACGGCGATTGCATGTCGGCAAAAGCTGTGTAACAAAAAGTAATTTAAATCTCACCCGCCAGACAGCGTTGAGATATTTTTGCCACAGTATAGCGACCATTTTGATTTCCATACGCAAAGCTGTTGCGGCTCAGTTATGCACGCCTTACCGACGAAAGTTTCAATGTACCGTGAATACCACTCTAAGAAACTCAAAACACTGTGGCGCCATCTAGTACCAAACGCTGAAAGCACGCAACAGAAAATATGAATGGAGCGTTGCTTTTTATCGAAGAGCGAACTTCAGGGAGCGTAAACAATAATCGACCATGACGAACACTTCTGAAAGAAAAAGATACTGTGAATTTAAGAGACACGTTAGATTTTAACGATGTATGGATACGTGGAGGGCTACACTGATAACTTTGGGTTTCAGCGCAATATGGACTTTTATGCGATTTTCAAGCCTTTATGCGTGCCACTGCGCATGTCATCATCTTATTGGTGTTCAAGGGGCAGAGGTCCGGTGAACCACCATAGCCTAAACAGAATCCTTCAGAAATGCTTCCGGCGATTGTCTGGCCTATGAGACTTCCGTCTGTTGTGCTTGCTTCTCTATTGGCGACCTTGCTGGCTCTTGCTGCGGCGGCTAAACAGGGGCGTAGAGGGAGTATCCGGAATCCGGATGGGAGGTTACAGAGCCTTAGCCCTGTGATCTGCACTGCGCAGGGTTCTAATCTAATCTAATGGTTCAGCGTATTAGCCGCGTAGGGTTCTAATCTAATCTAATGGTAGCGTATTGGACTCTAAATATGTTTTAATAGCCGCCGTCATCTTCGTGCTTTACAGCACATTTCATATAATCTTTTCACGGACGAGTTTTGTTTCCTGTACTGCATTGATGTCGTCATCATCATCATCATCAGCCTGACTACACCCACTGCAGGGCAAATGCCGCTCCCATGTCTCTCCAATCAACCATGTCGTTTGTCAGTAGCCGCCACTGTATCCCCGCAAACTTCCTAATCTCATCCGCCCACCTAACTTTCTGCCGTCCCCTGCTACGTTTTCTTTCTTTTGGAATCCACTCCGTTACTCTTAAGGACCAGCGGTTGTCCTGCCTTCGCATTACATGCCCTGCCCAAGCCCATTTCTTCCTCTTCATTTCAACTAAGATGTCATTAACCCGCGTTTGTTCCCTCACCCACTCCGCCCTCTTCCGATCTCTTAACGTTACACCTATCATTTTCATTTCCATAGCTCGCAGCGTTGTTCTTAACTTAAGCTGAACCCTCTTTGTTAGCCTCCACGTTTCTGTACTGCATTGATGTAAGGCAGCTAGAAGGTTGCTGGTTCCTGAGACGGCATCGCCTTTCGCACTGGCGACTTCCGCTGCTGTGTTGGCGAAGGGGGCTCGTAACACGTACCACTTCGCGCCAATAGAAGCGAAGTGTTGTTGTCGTTCATTTCCGTTGCACTCCAGCAAACTTTGGCATTTTATTTGTTTTCGTTGCTTTACGTTGATATAGAATACACCGGGGTTTTAGCAGCCACTTGTGTGTTACCCTTCAAGCTTAAACGTGTTTTTCAGCCTATATTTTCTTTACCAGAAGCACGCCAAACATATTCGGCTCTATGAGGTTTCAATAGGGATTTTCATCAACCTACAGCCTCTATCCAAGCAGGGACCACAGTTTCTGTGGAATTGTACGCTTTCTGTGGACTTGTACGCCCTAAATTCCATCAAGAGAATCTGGTTCCAGCACTAAGGACGTGTCGGTAGCCGGTTTCCTGACACTGAGTTATTGAGGTTCATGCCCTTCACGACGTGGTAGGCTGGCTTCATCTGACGGAACCTGTCGACTCTGCCAGGCTGGTGTCATGGCGTCGAGTTCTTTCAATGTGCGGACAATGTGCTTTAAAGAAAGGAGCAGGATGTTGCACAGTCCTCGAACGTTGCAAACTTTCTGTGTATCTATTCATTACAACAATGGTAGCTCTTGCGATCGGATTTTGCTTTCGTCTTGTAGCCGGACCAGGATTCGTTTGGTGTCGAGTTCTGCCACCGAAACCTATGAAACACCTATGAAAACACCTATGAGGGGTTGACGCCTATTAGCTACTGTTAATAAAAAAATTCTTCAGCCATCTCAACTGCCAGCCTAATAGAGAAAGCATAACAATTTTCGCACCGAATACTTAAAAAGGCTCAGACGTCCTCCTTGCACGCGCTGCTGGTCTTTCCTGCTAGTTTTTTTTACTGAGAAAATAAAGGGCTCTTTCATTGACTTTCACGTCTCATTGTAGCTCTTAGAAGCTACAATGCTTCAGTCAAGTCGCTTGTTGTCAAGCGGCTTTTATCCGCAGTCTCCCCCATCACTGATGGAAATAAACAAGTTATTATTATTAAGTACAGTGGGTGTTAAACTGTCTATCCACAGTTGCAGATATTTAACGATTTTCATACAAGAGAGAGAGAGAGAGAGAGAAACAGAAGGATGGAAAGGCAGGGAGGTTAACCAGGCGATGCCCAGTAGGCTACTTTACACATGGGGAGGGGAACAAAGGCAGAAAAAAAAGGAAAAAGAGCGCCAACTAAATGGCTGACTCTGCAACGTGTGAGCGGTGCGGTTGCGTTGAAACTGTTCGGCTTCTCCTCTGTGACTGCCCTGGTTTTGAGGGAGAGCGCGCACTCCTGGCTGCTTTTCTCAGCCCCTTGGACTCGCGTCCTCTAATAGAATCCAAGCTTCTGGGGCCATGAGTAAAATCTTCCTTGCAAAGGAAAGTGGTGAATGCGCTCCTGAGGTTCTTAAAGGACTCGGGGTTGTGTTACCGTCTATGAACTCTCAGCTTTAAGTGCGCGCCTTCTGTCCCCTTGTCATTGTGGTCGATTTTCAAACATGTATTTAGAAGCAGTGTAGGAACTAAACGCACTTACCCAGGCGTCGCATCTGAGGTCCGCCGTGTGCAGAATAAAACTCGGTTTGGATCTGAAAATAAAAAAAATCTCATATTAAGCCTATGGAGCCATAAATCACTAAACAAACGGGTGTTTGTGTTTACTAATCATAGAAAATTGTGCTTCTTTTGAACACTTGTGCAGAGAGGGAATATTGTCTTTTCAAATGGACCAACTTATTTGCAGTACGATGAAAATCTGTCGAATAGAGTGTCATTATCTGATTTTGTCTTGAATACACCGGGACGTCGAAGGCATATACACAGTAATGGAAAATACGTTTTTTTCTTGTTCACCCAGAGCGTCATTTCATTCTTTTTTTACCCAGCGAGAATCCCAAAATGGCAGTAACACGCTAGCAAACATACTACGCTGTAGAACTAGGGGTCTTTCGTGGGTAAGTCAATAGCAACATAACTTGGAATACGCAATGCGTAATCGAAGGTAGAGATTTCTTTATAAGCGCACGTTCTGCATATTCAGGGTTAATCTCTTTTTTTCCTGCATGTTAGAATGGGCAAGGGAAGTTGGGAAGTCGTGCTCCGGATATATAGTGGCCAGTGCCTCCGCGTTGACAAAGTACTTTCTGATACTTGCTCAGTTCTACTACTGCGTCTTTTGCGCTGTCAGTATTTGTTTCCGTATTGTGGAGCCAGTAAAAAATACAAGATCTCATTCTTACTCTGTGGCTACAACGAAAGCCAGAAGGATGCACCCGAAGAGGACTGCCGACTTCATGTCAGGAAATCTTCGCTTTGTTGGTACGGAATGCTTGCGCTGACGATCCAGGACGCCTGCCCAGTCGCTCTTATACTCCGTGAAGGCGCCATGGCGCAATGCTGTCCTTTTTGACATGTTTTGCTGCCAGCGTAACGGAGGACTTGAATGAACGTTTTTTTTTACGTGAACTTCAACTTCAATACGACTCAATGAAAAGAAGAGCGCACATTAACATCAGACACTAATTGCTTTCCTTCACACGTACACGAATTCATTACCCGTTTTTTTTTCGGAGATAATTGCCCTTATTATTTTAAAAGTAATTTCAAGAACAGGATTATAGAGAGCAGTGAAATGCGAACCATGAACATTCAATTTATTTGCTTTCGTGTGCAACCGAAAGCCCAATGCATCTTACTCTAAACGGAATAGCAGTCAGTGCATGCACTAAATTTTTTGTTGCTAGGCTGACGCACGCTATTATTTACATAGTTCATGTTTTATGATGCTCGAACTAAAGATTCAAGATATTCTTGCGCAGGCAGTTTTCATATACAAAAATTCAAAAAGAAGGTTGGCAGCAACTATTTTTTGTATATAGTTTACAATATATTTACTAAAATTTTCGCGGTCCATAAGGCTTCTAAACAATCAGAATGATCACTCTTGATATGGGGCTGCAATATACGTGCTAAATGACACATATCCTGCTTAAAAACCTTCATTTTAGTGTGTTTACGCGAATTCGGTTTTCCTGTTTTAGTGGTTTTCCTATTATTTCTGTAGTAAAAATTTTTTCTAGGTAGAGTGAATGTGCCACATGAAAGCGTTCTTCTACATTTCCTTTTTCGAATGCCCAGCAGCCAACATCACATTACGGAATTCATACTATCCACTCATTAAGAACACGTTTCTTGAAAGCAAGTTTCTGCACCGCATCGAGCGGGCAGTGTCAAACAGCTGCGCTCGAAAAGTTAACCTACAATTATACCGTCATAATCAAATAAACGTATTAAGGCGGAAGCCTTTAATGCCTCAACGTTGCAAGCAGGCGTTGTCGACAGAAATGTCATGCTCATCACAGTGCGCGAATTTCAAACGGGGCCAATTGTACTTTGGCTTCTAACCATGCAACCAATTAAAGGGATCGTATAGTGATGCTCCAAGCAAGTGGCACTTAGTTTAGTGAATTGCTTACTTAACCAATTAGCCTAAGTAACCTTTCTAGTCAGGCCAGATAAATAAATAAAACCGAGTAGGAAATTGGCCGAGCTCGGGAATAGAAACCCAGTCTCCGGAGTGCGAGACGAGCACGCTACCACTGCGCCATGCCAGCTCAATGGCGGGGGGTAGAGCTGGCGTGAGGCTCTGTAGGCCTGCGTCAGCTCGCTGAATGAGTGCATGCGCTCCTTCGTGAATCCCCGATCCGAGGGCACCTGAGCCCGGTTTAAAGAACCTCGGGCTAAAAGGTTGGCGGCCTCGTTTCCGGGATTCCCGGAGTGCGCGGGCACCCATATCAGCTCCACTTGGCGGGGCCCCACCCCTCCCTAGATAACAAACACGCAACGATCTGGCGCAGACTACAGACACACTCTCTTCCCTCACCCCTTACTCTAGCCCACTATCATCCCTCCTTCCCCACTCCAGCATGCGCCCTATGCCCAGAACCCTTCGCCTCTTCCCTCCACATCCTTTCCCTCTGCCCGGCGGACCCTCCCCCGCGGGACCTAGAGAACCTCAAGACTTGGGAGGACTGGGAGACCCTGCTGCACTCGGAGGACCCGGCCGTGCAGACCATCGCAACCGGCCGGGCTGCCAGTGTTATGGACCTTAGGAACACAAACACTTGAGTGCAGTGGGGTCGTGCGGGGACCCTGGGGCGTGCCCCGAATTCCTTGTACAATAAAGTTTTTTTTTTCTCTCTCTCTCTCTCTCTCGATGGCTTGGAATGAACAAAGGCGCGTCTAGTGAATACAGTGTCTTCGTTCACTCCGATCTTCCTCCCTTCCCGTTACGGCGAGGTTTAGGTGTCCACCGAGATATGAGAGACAGATACATTTCCTTTCCTCAAAAACCAATTTACCGACGAGCAAGGCGTAGAACAGAACGGGCGATGGCGTTCTATGGACTCTCTGGCAGCGTTGCAAGACGCTGTCGCGTTCCGCTCTTAAAGGCGAAGCTTAACATCTTAACCACACATCAGTGACACAAGCAGCAACACGGCGCTTAAGACTTTCGCCTCACCGCACTTTAGGTCAAGAAAGTGCCCCCCTGAATTTTTGTCTCCCAGTTTTGAAGATTCTGAAATTATCCTCTACTTTTCAAAACAGCTCGTATATCGATGCGACTGTTCAGCAGGTGGTGGTCGGGGTTCCCTCAAGAGCTCTAAGCTGTATCTTAGGCCATAAAAAAAGAAAATACAGGTTTCGTTCGAAGGATTAAGAGTGGCTCATCGGGGCTGTCGGGCCTCATTATTGGCCAAACTGATGAGGGGTCCAATAGGGTCATTACTAAAGTGCCTACTCAAACTACCAATTCATTCAGAACTATCTACAGTGCAGCCAAAAATATCACGATGAACCAATACATTAGATCCGTCATTCCTTTCTTAAATGAGCAGCTTGGGCCTACCTTTCCTCAAAATAAGCAGGTGACCAAAAGTTTATTCATGCTGTACATTAATCTGGTCTCTGAGGTGTGAGAAATAATTGTCTCATTGCCGTTACGGCCCGGTCTTGTGATTGGCATTAGCGCGAAGGACGATGGCGACGATTTTCGTTGTAGAAAGAAAAAAAAAACTTACAAACTTACATATGAGATAAGCATAGATGGTACAAGAAGGCTGAAATCTGCTACCACGCCGAAATGCAGTACCCTACAAAGATAACTTCAGAAATCCCTCCGTACATACAAGCTAAAATTTCATTTGGAAAAAGAAAGACGTATTTGCTTACTTATGACAAGAAAAGATGAGTTCTCAAATTTTTACCCAGCGGCAGCTATCGATAACAAAATAGCTGCTCTACTGCTCAAACTCTAAATAAAACGTTTTTTTTTTAAGAAAAAGATATCATTGGCTACCATATTAAAGCGTATCCATGCTGTCGATAACCTCAGCTAAGGGATTTTTCTTTCCGGCCACTTTACTCTCTAAGTACTCCATGTAGGCATGGCAGAGAATTGTAAGATTTCATTACAGACGATATTTTTAATAACGGCTTTAAATGGCGCAGTTTCAAAATTGTGCAAAATTTCCCGGTGCACACAATAACAGTGCTCCCGTCTTTAGACAGAAAAGCAGTCAAGATACGGCGGTCGTCGAGGAACTCCACCAATTTTGGTCACTTGAGCGTGAAAACAGGCTTCGAGAACGGTTATGACCTCGCTATCGACTGAGAACGAAGAACTTGACGTTTAAAGCACTGTGTTGCTACCTTACGTCTGGTTTCAAGGTCAGGGTGACTAGCATCAGCCTGCAACGCAGTGGTACCGGTATATTAAGAATGCCCCTTAAACATTAACCATGCTACAGTCTAGGTTACGGGCTTCTTAAACAATGCGATTTTATTAATGTATTTTAAGGTGTGCAACTGTTCGTATGTTTTCTAGCTTGGGCCTCACAGGAACCAGGAATTAAAAGACCTTCTAGCTGTCAGGAATGCCAAATATGAAGTTACTCTTTGTATGAGTCAATTTATATTCATTCGCAAACACTTTTGGCGCAAGGCACAGACAAAGGAAAAAGTAGTGGGGAATGTTCAAAGTTGAAAAACGCGCAAATAAATTTATTCTTTCGGAATCAACTGCGCTACATGCTTTTAAAAAAATGACGCGCTTTGGTATTGCTAAGCACGAAACACTCATTAAAAGCACAGTTTTTTTTTTCAGATGGACACCACAGCTACCTGCCTGAAAGCACGATTGAGGAATTCAATTGGCCGGAAATATGCTTGAACAGTTCGCTGCTTTCACGTTCTGGGACCAGCATGCGTCACCAGCCGCAGAACTGCAAACATGTGAAGCACACCATCCATAATTTCGGGAATCTGGATGATGAGCGATGAGTTTTTGCATGACGGTGTCCTTTCGTTTTCTCGGAAATTGCACGAACACGTCTTTCCAAGAATGTATAAGGAATGGGCTGCGCTCGAACAGAGCAACCCAACCAGCTACAACCCACTAGCCGAAATCTTCGCTTTTCATAAACCGAGCTATCTTTAGTCAACCTCAGTGCTTTTCTGATATTCCATCCCTCTCTCTTTCTCTCTAAGCTCATATTTGAAAGAAATATTCCACACAAAAGGCACCTCGAAGCCGCCGCGGTGGCTCAGCGGTTATGGTACTTTGCTGCTGACCCAAAAGACGCGGGTTCGATCCCGGCCGCGGCGGCTGGAATTTCTTTGGAGGAGAAATTCTAGAGGCCCGTGTACTGTGCAATGTCAGTGCACGTTAAGGAACCCCAGGTGGTCGAAATTTCCGGAGCCCTCCACTACGGCGTCTCTCATAGCCTTAGTCGCTTTGGGACGTTAAACCCCATAAATTAAACTAACTAAACTAAACTAACTGCTATGAATGCGCCCGTATCACAAGGCCTTAAATTTCTGATACTCAAGGTCGAGGAAATTCTCTAATGCATGCTTGAAAATTCATATTCTAAGTGCTAAGTGCTACAACTTCTGAACATAACGGAACAGTAGGAGCAAGAAAGTAATCCAACAAGCAAGTTGTCCTAAAGCTTTTCATTCGCCCTGTCTTACGTAGATTTCAATCAGGGCCAGTACGATTTAAAAAATATCTCTTTTTGAAGACCTTTTATTTCAGAATTAGAAGTGGTTGTGCCAAGAAACTCTCAGATATGGAGTTCAACGAAAAAAGTGTAAAATAGGATCGAAGACGAATCTTTGACACCCTGAAACAACGAAAAATTTAGTCCTAATCATTCGAAGTGGAATTATGTGAACTATTAGGGTAATAACTTGTCATTTTACATAATGACTTGCCACCATTTCAGGGTGCCACAATACTCTAATGCCGTGGTCCAGGGTCGTGGAATGGAACTGCGGCAGTAAAGCATTGCCAACCATTTCCAATACAGGCGGCTTTTATAAGCGTGAATGTTTGTTAGGTTAATCAGTTCATCCTTTACGGCGCCTTCAGGGTACTATGAAGGGTCTTTGTGGAGGAGACCAATCACATGATTCACTCGAGTATAAACTATTGAGATATGTTGTAATACGCTCTTTTTGCAACTTAAAACATCTAGATAAAAAAAAACGCCCCAGAAATGCTTCTTTTAGAGGCCTTGAGGACATCATTTGAAATCACGAGGTCTGAAAGATTGTCATCAAATTATCATGTTTTTTTTTCTGCTCGAAGAAAAAAGGCCTCCCACGAATGGCAACATGAAAAGGTTAAAACATAGCTTGTGAGGGTGTGCATCTGCACGTGGGAGGTGCTTTCGCTCTGTAGCCAGTATTTATCACCGAGTCCACCGTACCCTAGTTGCATATATTTCTGCTCGATTTTCCATTTCTGCCCCTTCCTTTTCAGCCAATTTCGAATTTATAACAAAACTTGCTTATCATCCTACCTCTGCGTCTACGTGTGCTTCTACTCTTTATACATCAAATGCACGTCTTATATCTTGTAAACCCAGAATTCATTTGCAGAATTCTGGGCTTTCTGTCTTGTCATAGTTAGGTGCTTAACCAAACGTGAAAATGCGGAAATTGTGCGGATATTACGAGTGTTTAATTATGAGAGTACCTCCACGCTTCAAGTCACCAAGGTCAAGCGGTTTCATTCGATTGGACTCGGCGTATAATTGATCTCCACGTGACGCAAAAAATAGTGTATTTGGCACAAACGTATTAAATAAACTTGGCATTGCTCGTGCTTTATGGAAGCAAATTGGTGCTCATGAAAGTTTACCGCGCTTTGCTCCAAATTACTGTTAGTGAGCCGGTCCTTGCCGCGTCGAAAATAAGCTAACCTCAGCTGTCCGACTTTCATTTTGGCCACTTTATAGCGTACTGGATACAGCACAACACAGGTACTAGTAGCAGTGTATTCTCTGCTTCCGTCACACCTGCCTCCGTTCCTTTTCATGCAGCACCAGCTTATTGTTTATATTCTGCATCTCCTGAAAAAAGATAAAAACATGTGAGCTGCAACCTCAGTGCATTGAAATGAAAAATATAAATATTCAAGGAAACTCTAGCCAGGTTGCGAAAGATATGATGCGTTTTCTAAGCAACTATTCGAAAACACTGCATGGCTTGTAAAAAATTTGCAGATGCAAGCCGAAATGCCATGAAAAAGTTGAGTTTCCCCTTCACGTGGCGATGTGAGGAAACATTTGACGATGATGAAATCGGATTTCTTGATGGACTGATGGTTCGGACTTCCAAACAATCACCTTTCTCGACGGCGGGACAAGAAGGTTAACTATTTATTAACACATGAATAAACAAGAATAAACAAGCAAAGAGAAAAGTATTTACAACTTGACCGAACCGTTGATTCCACGGTCTTGTGAAGAGGAAGGAGCCATAGGTTCATTCGATATTCATAGTTATGGCCAGCAATCCTTTTATTACTAGAAACTTAGGAAATCGGATATAAAACTAACGTTTTATCCTGCAGACGATGGCAGCGAGGTTTTGCGTTATATTTTTTAGAATAGGCGGCGGGGTTGGCTATCTGTATCAATATACCAAAGACTTTACTTTCATCTCTTGAAAACGCACATTGCAACATCTGCCCACTTGGCCAATTTGGTACCTTCCACATGAGAGAGGAATTTTTTTAGGTAACATTCCGCCGCTGCTTGCGCTGGCATCTCGTGTTTTTAGCGTAGCAGTGTTATTTTCGGGTTCGCTTCGGGGGAGCTCAACTTTCACAAACTCAAACGCTTCTTAGGCGCCGTAAAAACGGCTTGATGAGACTAGGTCGCCCTAGCTCTTAAGATTTGAGACATAATCTGTGGCCCCTACGAAGCTTTTGAATTTGTGCAAGCTGAACTGCCTCAAGGAAACCCCCAAACAATATTGCAGCATTAAACACAGAAATACCTTCCCCCACGCAGGTGGGGCGTTGTATATGGTTTCATGTGACATGTCCAACATTTCAACTACGCAGGCCAATGGCGCAGTTGTTTGAATGCAGGTGAATGTGCGTACAGAAGAAAAGTCAGTAACATTAAGAACTGAGCATATGACATTGTAAAATTACGAAACGTAAAACATTTCCCTTTGCTTAAAACTGCAACTGAAACATTTAGTCAAGTTGGCGGTCTTCACTTCTTCGATTCAATTAGTGTGCCATGCAATCGAACCTTCAATACAAATTTTACGCAGACCTAAATTCTACAATCATTTTGACGACCCTGGACCATGGCATTGGAGTATTGTGGCACCCTGAAAGGGTGACAAGTCACTATGTAAAATGACAAGTTATTACCCTGTTAGTTCACGCAATTCCCTCTCGAATGATTAGGACTAAAATTTTCGTTTTTTCAGGGTGTCAAAGATTCGTCTTCGATCCTATTATACACTTTTTTCGTTGAACTCCATATCTGAGAGGTTCTTGGCACAACCACTTCTAATTCTGAAATAAAAGGTCTTCAAAAAGCGATATTTATTTAATCCTACTGGCTCTGATTGAAATCTACGTAAGACAGGGCGAATGAAAAGCTTGAGGACAACTTGCTTGATGGATTACTTTCTTGCTCCTATTGTTCCGTTATGTTCAGAAGTTGTAGCGCTTAGAACAAAATAAATATTAATTTTCAAGCGCGTATTAGAGAATTTCCTCCATCTTGAGTGTCAGAAATTCAAGGCCTTGTGATACGGCCGCATTCATATCAAATGAATCATATTTCCTGCAAACTCAAACTTTCGCTTTGAATTCCTCAATCGTGCTTTCAGGCAGGTAGCTGTGGTGTCCATCCGTAAAAAAAAGTGTGCTTTCACTCATTGTTTCGTGCTTAGCAATGCCAAAGCGCAAGTCATTTTTTTAAAAAGAGGTAGCGCAGGTGGTTCCGAAAGAATAACTTTGCTGGCGCGTTTTTTAACTTTGAACATTCCCCACTACTTTTTTCTTTGTTCTGTGCCTTGCGCCAAAAGTGTTTGCGAATGAATATAAATTGACTCATACAAAGAGAAACTTCATATTTGGCATACCTGACAGCCAGAAGGTCCTTTAATTCCTGGCTCCTGTGAGGCCCAAGCTAGAAAACACACGAACAGTTTCACGCCTTAAAATACATTTATAAAATAGAATTATTTAAGAACCCCGTAATCTGGATGGTAACCGGGATGATGTTTTACCGGTACCATTGCGTTTCAGGCTGATGCTAGTCGCCCTGACCTTGAAAACAGACGTAAGGTACAAACACAGTGCTTTAAACGTGAAGTTCTTCTGTCTCAGTCGATAGTTAGGTCATAACCGTTCTCGAAGCCTGTTTTCACGCTCAAGTGACCAAAATTGGTGGAGTTCCTCGGCGAGCGCCGTGTCTTGACTCTTTTTCTGTCTAAACACGGAAGCACTGCTATTGTGTGCGCCGGGAAATTTTGCACAATTTTCACACTGTGCCATTTAAAGCCACTATTAAAAAGACCGTCTGTAATGAAATATTGCAATTCTCTGCCATGCCTACGCGGAGTACTCAGAGAGTAAACTGACCTGAAAGAAAAATCCCTTACCTCAGGTTATGGACAGCATGGATACGCTTTAATATGGTAGCCAATGATATCTTTTTTCTTAAAAAAAAAAACGTTTTATTTAGAGTTTGAACAGCAGAGCAGCTATTTTGTTATCGGTAGTACCCTCTGGGTAAAAAAAATTTGAGAACCCATCTTTTCCGGACATAAGTAAGCAAATACGTCTTTCTTTTTCCAAATGAAATTTAGCTTGTATGTATGGCTGATGTATGTATGTATGGCTGATATAACAGTCTGGACAAACACGGGCTGTCTGGGAGAGAAGGAAGAAAGGCTACAGCAAGCGGCCTCTTGTGTAGAGCAATACCTCGCAGAAAGAGGACTCGCATGCTCGACCGAGAAATCGGAACTGCTGAGAGTCTGGAGAGGCAAGCAAAACCGGACCGTCCCAACCAGCGAGGACCTAAAACTCAACGTCTACCTAGAAGGGACACCCATACCGGAAAAGACAACAATAAAAATTTTGGGTATGTGGGTTCAATCCAACCAGCGCAGTACTCACACTTTTACATGACTGAAAGCAGCAACGCTACAAGTCGCACGCATGATCTCCCGCATCACCAACAGGCGACATGGCATGCGTGAAGAGGACACACTAAAACTAGTAAGAAGCCTAGTAGTTAGTCGATTAACGTACAGCCTACCCTACCAGTGCCTCAACAAAAATGAAATACAAAAAGCGGATGCCCTGCTACGCAAAGCGTATAAGACAGCGCTCCGACTACCACGCTACACGTCTACAGAAAAACTCATGGCCCTGGGATTACATAACACCTTTGAGGAGCTACGAGAGGCGCAGCTTGAGTCGCAAAAACTCAGGTTGTTGCAAACAACGACTGGAAGAGCGCTCCTGCAGAGGCTCGGATACCGCGAGCAGATGCGAGAAATGTCGAGGACGGCAACGATCCCCGACGAGCTTCGCAAGACCCTCAAGGCAGCTCCAATACCAAAAAACATGGATCCCAACCTCAATCGAGGCAGAAGGAAAGCGAGGGCCGAATTCATTGAGAAAACATACGCTCCTCAAGCCACGACCTTGTATGCAGACGCGTCTTGGAGAGGAGGAGATACCAAAATCGCTGTAGCGGCGGCGGTCGATTCGTCTTTACGCGAAATGACCAGCGCGTCTCTCCGAGGCTGCACAGCTGCAGAGTGCGAAGAAGTAGCCGTTGCTCTAGCGGTGGTGGAGGGCTATAGAACCGGGCGGTCACTAACAATACTCACGGACTCTCAAACAGCCTGCCGAAATTACATGAATGGCAGGATAGGTCATCACGCGCTCCGTATACCCCTCGCAAGCGAGCGACAGAATTAAAAACCGGGAAGAACGAAACAAGATCCCACACAAAATTGTGCGGGTACCGGGGCACACGGGAGTGGCAGGGAACCAAGAGGACGACAGGATAGCTCGAGGATACATTACTTTCCGAGCATCCGACGAGACCGCGGAACTCGCGCCAGCACCCAGGGAATACTCGGCCATACTACAAAACTATAGAGGCAGAAGAATGCGATATCCCCCACCGCACAAATCTCTCAGCAGAGAGGAAGCTGTCACTTGGAGACAATTACAAACAGGCTCTTTCCCAAACCTACATATACTAAACAAAATGCACCCTACGATATACACGGACAAATGTCCCTGGTGCGACGAAAAACCTACTCTATACCAGATCACATGGGCCTACCAAAACATAGACGTGGTCCCCAAAATACAAAACCCGAGTGCGGAGCAGTGGGAGACTCTGCTGTCCAGCGACCGCTGTGAAGACCAACAAGGTCTGGTACAGCGAGCTCAACGGGCGGCAGTGGCCAGCGGAGCCCTGGACTGAGGGCAACCGACCACTTATTAGAGGCGGACGACTTCGACAGAGAAGGCTCCTGGGGGTAGAACCAAGACGTCTCTGAAGATGCCCCCAAACCGCAGGAAAAACCATAAGTGTAAATAAAGTTTTCCCTTCCTTCCTTCCTTGTATGTATGGAGGAATTTGTGAAGTTATCTGTGTAGGGTATTGCATTTCGGCGTGGTAGCAGATTTCAGCCTTCTTGTACCATCTATGCGTATCTCATATGTATAAAGCTTTTTTTTTGTTTCTACAACGAAAATCGTCGTCATCGTCCTTCGCGCTAATGCCAGTCACAAGACCAGGGCGTAACGGGAACGAGACAAGGATTTCTCAAACTTCGGAGACCAGATTAATGTAGAGCATGAATAAACTTTTGGCCACCTGCTTATTTTGAGGAAAGGTAGCGCTCAAGCTGCTCATTAAAGAAAGGAATAACGGATCTAATATATTGGTTCATTATGATATTTCTTGGCTGGATTGTAGATAGTTCTGAATGAATTGGAAGTTTGAGTAAGCACTTTAGTTACGACCCTATTGGACCACTCATCCGTTTATCCACTAATGAGGCCCGAAAGCACCGAAGAGCCACTCTTAATCCTTAGAACGAAAACTGGATTTTCTTTTCTTAATGGCCTAAGATACAGTTTAGGGCTCTTGAGGGAACCGCGACCACCACCTGCTGAGCAGACGCATCGATATACGAGCTGTTTTTAAAAGTAGAGGATGATTTCAGAATCTTCAAAACTGGGAGACAATACGTTTGCTTGATTATGACGGTGTAATTGTAGGTTAACTTTTCGAGCACAGCTGTTTCGCACGCCCGGTCACTGCGGTGCAGAAATTTGCTTTCAAGAAACGGGTTCTTAATGAGTAGATAGTATCAATTCGGTAATGTGATGTTGGCTGCTGGGCATTCGAAAAAGGAAATGTAGACGAACGCTTTCGTGTGGCACGTTCACTCTACCTAGAAATAATTTTTACTACAGAAATATTCGGAAAACCACTGAAGCAGGAGAACCGAACTCTCGTAAACACACTAAATTGAAGGTTATTAAGCAGGATATGTGTCATTTAGCGCATATATTGCATCCCCACATCAAGAGTGATCATTCTGATTGTTTAGAACCCTTATGGACCGCGAAAATTTTAGTAAATATATTGTAAACGATATACAAAAGTAGTTGCTGCCAACCTTCCTTTCGAATTTTTGTATATGAAAAGTGCCTGCGCAAGAATATCTAAAATATTTAGTTGGAGCACCGTAAAACATGAACTATGTAAAAAATAGCGTGCGTCAGCTCCTAGTAACAAAAAATTTAGTGCGTGCACTGACTGGTATTCCGTTTAGAATAAGATGCAGTGGGCTTTTGGTTGCACCTGAAAGCATATAAATTGAATGTTCATTGTTCGCATTTCACTTCTCTCTATAATGGTGTTCTTGGAAATTAGTTTTTAGATAATGACAATTATCTCAGAAAAACGGGCAATGAAGTCGTGTACGTTTGAGAGAAAGTAATTAGTGTCTGATGTTAATGTTCCCTCTCATTTTGATTGAGTCTTATTTCTGCCGAAATCCATCAAAAATAAAACAAAAAGAAAACGTTCATTCAATTCCTCCGTTACGCTGGAAGAAAAGAACTCAAAAAAGGACAACATTGCGCCATGGCGCCTATATCGAGTATAAATACGACCACTCGAAAGCGACTGGGCAGACGTCCTGGATCGTCAGCGCAAGCATTCGGAAGATCTCCTGAGATGAAGTCCGCAGTGCTCTTCGGGTGCATCCTTCTGGCTATCGTTGTAGCCACAGAGTAAGAACGAGATCTTGTATTTTTTACTGACTCTACAATCCGGAACCAAATACTGACAGCACAAAAGACGCCGGAGTACTGCTTAGCAAGTATCAGGAAATACTTTGTCAGTGCAGAGCAAAGCACTTGCCACTTTATATATCAGGAGCACGACTTCTGAAGTCCAGCTTACGCATAGTAGCATGCAGGACCGAGAAGGTGTTCAGCCTGAATATGGAGAACAAGCGTTCACAAAGAAATCTCTAATTTCGATGACGCATCGTGTGTTCCAAGTACTGTTGCTATTGACTTGCCCACGAAGACAATCATTTCTACAGCCTGGTAGCTATGCTAGCATGTTACTATACAGACTTCTTCCTTGAGATTGAGTTATATAATAATGTATACTTATGGCGATGCGCTTATGCTTCCAACTGCTGATTACTTCAGCATTCATTCGGGTAGGTTCATCTTCCCACACATTTTATTCGTTTAGTATTTCTCGGCGTAATGAGAGCGAAAATGCACATTCACAGCCACTTATTAGGTTTTTTTCGCCCCTGTAAGCCTCTCGCTTGGGCTGGGTGTTGGAAAATTCTCACTAAAACGGCGGCATCCTAAGGCTGTAGTGTGCTGGCACAACTTCATGCAATGTTGCAAATTAGCACGGAAAAAGAAACCGCGACAACCCTTGACGCGAGAGCTTTGAATATTTATTTAATTGCTTCTGTAGTTTTTAGGATTTATTTTTCTTCGCCTTTACACAGTCACCTTACAAGACCGAGGCCGCACCTAGGCTGCCCATGTTAGGTCATATTTCAGAACATTTGAGCGCAATTTCTACTTGAACGATTTAAATGGGATGTCAGCTAATTTGAGATTCTCGTTTGGAAAAAAAATAATGAAATGACGATCTTGGTGAACTAGATGAAAGCGTATTTTCTATCACTGTGCATATGCCTTGTGCGTGCTTCCTACGTGCCACTATATTCAGAGCAAAAAGCAGGTAATCACATTGTATTCGATAGGCCTTCATCGTACTGCAAATAAGTAGACCAATGTGAGAATACAATATTCCCTGTCTTCCCAAATGTTCTAAAGAAGTGCAATTTTCTACGCACAGTAAAAATAAACACCCGTCTGTTTAATATCTTATAGCTGCCACAAATTTAATATGAGGTTCTTTCTTATTTTTAGATCTAAACCGAGTTTTATTCTGCACACGGCGGACCTCAGATGTGACGCCTGGGTAAGAGCGTTTAGTACCTACGCTGCTTGTAAATTCATGTTTCAAAATTGACCCCTATAACAAGGGGGCAGAGGGCGCTCACATAAAGCTTAAAGTTCATAGACGGAAACACCACATCGAGTCCCTTAAGATTCTCTGGAGCGCTTTCACCGCTTTCCTCTGTGAGGAAGATTGTGTCCAAGGCCCCAGAACATTGGACTCTGCTAGAGGACACGAGTCCAAGCGGTAGAGAGTAGCAGTCAGGAATCCGCACTCTCGCTCAAATCGAGGGCAGTCGCAGAGGAGGTTCCCAATCGTTTCATCGCAACCACACCGCTCACACACTGGACAGTCTGCCGTTTAGTTGCCGCTCTTTTTACTTTCTTTTTAACCCTTTGTTGCCCTCACCATGTGTAGGGTAGCATACTGGGCATCGCCTGCCTTTCCGTCCTTCTGTTTCTCTCTCTCTCTCTCTCATGTACGAAAATCGTTAAATTGATAATTGATTGATAAACAGTCTAACACCCACTTTTGCTTCTAAGAGCCACATTGAGACGTGAAGATGAATGAAAAAGCCCTGTATTTTCTCAATAATAATAAAAAAAAAAACAGCGGGAAAGACCAGCACCGCGTGCAAGGAAACCCAAAGTTATCAGTGTACCCCACCCCGTGACTATACATCGTTAAAATATAACGTATCTGTCAAATTCACAGTATCTTTTTGTTTCACAAGTGTGCGTGATGTTTTATTATAGTTTACACTCCCTCCAGTTCGCCCTTGGATGAAAAGCAATGCTTTATTTACATTTTCTGCAATGTACTTTTAGCTTTTGGCACTACATGGCGTCACAGTGTTTTGAGCTTCTTAGAGTGGCAGTCACGGTACTTAAAAGTTTTGTCGCCGAGGCGTACATAACTGTGCCGTAACAGCTTTGCTTGTGGAAACTAAAATAGGTGCTACACTGTGGTGAAAATTTCTCAACAGTGTTTGGCTGGTGAGATTTACGTTACTTTTAATTACACAACTTTTGCCAACATGCAATAGCCGTCGCGCATGATGATCGCGGTTTCCAGCAACGGGATACATAAGAACGGGTACCGGGTGATTGCACCGATTTAAAAACTCTCGGCAAAAATATTGTACACCATTTACAACCAAACGGTTGTAGAATAAAGCAGTTTAGCAAGCATGTTTTCAGCTATGCCGAAAAAAAATAGGTGCTTAAAACTCATTCTTCGGTACCTTGAAGCTCACTATTTCTGTTCAACCTGCCATGGTGGCTCAGTGGTTACGGCGCTCGGCTGCTGACCAGAAAGACGCGGGTTCGATCCCGGCCGCGGCTGCCGAATTTCGATGAAGGCGAAATTCTAGAGGCGCGTGTGCTGTGCGATGCCAGTGCACGTTAAAGAACCCCAGGTGGACGAAATTTCCGGAGCCCGCCACTACGGCGTACCTCATAGCCTGAGTTGCTTCGGAACCTTAAGCACCAACCTACCAATAAACCAAAACCAACTAATTCTGTTCGGAGTTCCCTCTAGGACTTAAAATTTGGAAGTCGTCAGACGGCCCCGTAATGCGGGTTCTAATCTGGACATACCTTATTGTTGGTCTCTCACATGTCTCTACAAGCAGTGACAGGAAGAGTGATGAACTCGAGAATAGGATCAAGGCGTAGTTCACTCCAAGCTTTGCGCTTCCTGGAGGAAAATTATTCATTGCATCGTCGCATAACTGCCTGTAAATATAGTTCTGGGGGAAAAAATGTGTGCTGTCTGTTCTGGGGTCTTCAAATGTGTAACAATTCGGTTTTACCTTTCATTTAGTGTCCTTTCGGTGCCAAAAGAGGCGATCCATGCGGCGAAGACCCCACTGTGAAATGTGTGTGCGGCCCGACCATGCCCGAAGGCCCCAACGGAAACATGAGATGCATGTTGCCCAATCAGCTGGGATAATACCGATGCACGAAGCCATGTTCACGGCGGCATCAAAATAAAGCCTATTTGTGAAAAAACTCCTTCCTGTTCTTGTTGCCTCGTGCAAAGCGAAAGGAATTGTAATGAACAGATAGATCTTACGAGAAGAAACTCGATTTGTCTTATAGTGCTTAATGTTAATTTCGCTTTTCTACTGCTTTATTAATGCTTAATTCTCAAGCATACTTGGCTTTTTGCATCCCTCTGTTTGCACGATATCACTTGAGTACACTATCTTCAGAGTGACGTTTTTCCGGACAAATGCTATGCTTGATACGCAAAATATATTATTGGACATCGTCTCTTCTATACTCAGGCATCAGACGCATTGAGTGAATTTATCCTTTTTAGGAATATGGGTGCCAGAGCTAAAGGCAGAAAAATAATTTTGAGTCCTGCTTTGTTTTTAGCCTCTAAGTGAACGTTAACGTTAGATTTTTTTTTTACGGAAAGCATGCTTTCAAGAAACAGACGTAGGAGGTGCAACTCCTTCCACAGCGCAAACAATTGATGGCGATTACAGCACCGCTAATGCAAGAATGTGCGCAAGCCGGTCCTTTGTTTGCTGCATCGCTCTTGAGTGCTGCTGGCAGAGATTTGTGGGTGACGGTTAGGCTTTGGTTTTGAATTTGCCAACGACATGCTTTGTGGTGTACGAAGTTTTGCCGCGTGCTTAAGCGTCTTTTCCTGCAGTAAATGTTCAGGCAGCGTCTAGAACTCCTTCGTCCTTTGTTCGACTCTGTGGCCTCCCACACAATCGCAGTTGTCAGGCACGAGGCTGTGCCTCAGATGCATCTCTGCCTTCGCGCTACACGACTGCCATGAAAAGTCACCTCCTGCGGCTTTATGAGACAGCTTTTACTGCTGCTACTGCGGAGGCGCGCAGTCCGCGCATTGCAGTAATTTTAGTACGTTATTCCCAAGGGTACAACAGGGGGCTTGAAAGCTACAGTCGGGACCGCGTGGCCGACCTCATAACGACGAATTTAGCGTGACAAGTGAGCTGTGGCCTATTAGCAAGGGGCTGGTCATGTGATCGCGAAAACCCGATGGTGGCAGTTAAAATACCTTCACCTCTGCCTTAACCTTTGCTGCTTTCATTCCAAATTAAACTTCCTGGTTCTTTTGAGTTTGTCGGCGAGTTGTTTGTCCCTGGCTTTAATGCAGTGCAGTGCATAAACACTTGAGTGCAGTGCGGTCCTGCGGGGATCCGCCATCACCCCCTTGATGGCGCAAGTAGCTGGCTCTGGGGCAGCCAATCTCTCCTCCTACCCCCTAAAAATTTTAAATCATGGCGAGACACCTTAATCAAAGGAGTTCCGCCATCTCCGATTCGGCCATGTCAACTTCAATAACACAATGGAACTGTACAGGCTTTAAAGACCGCACTAAGCGGGCTAATTTCTGCCTCTACCTTGAAATCTTCGAGTCCCTACCAGGCGTGGTTGCCCTCCAGGAGCCAGGCCTGGGCCCCACACTTTCAAATTAAACGACGTTCCAAGAGGACCCGTGTCTTGTCTTCTCGTTCACAAAGCCTACACAGCCAACTTAGTGGATCTCAACCTCCAGCTCGAGTACTCCTATGTAATGGTGACTATCCAACTACTCCGCCGCAGGGACCAGCCGTTGCATATACTCAACGTGTACTGCTCTCCCAAACTCAAGCCAGTGACTTTTGCGGACCTCTTTAGCCGCGCGCTAAGAATAGCGCGTCGCGATCCCCTGCTGATTGTGGGCGACTTTAACACTCCCAGTTAGCTGTGGGGGTATCGCAAGGAGGAGTGGCCCGGACGTAAGCTGGCGGAGCTTGCGTCAACGGTGGGCCTCACCCTCCACACGGACCCCGTCCACCCAACACGGCTAGGAAACTCCGTGACACTGGATACGTGTCCGGACTTAATCTTCACTCGCAGCATACGACACGCAGACTAGCTCAACACCAAAGAGACCCTTGGCAGCGACCACCGCATCCTTAACACTAGACTACGCACACGCCCCCTCAAGCGCCCCAGAACACAAGCCTGTTTCCCAGATTGGACGAAATTCAGGCAAAATTTTGACTCACTTTATATTACACCTATTTCCTAGCAAGGCTACCCAGCATGGTCCCAACAGCTGCTGACACACCTTTGCTCGCATGAAACTCAGATCCAGCTCTCAGAGGTGGTCACGGACGTGGATAACCACCTTCTACACCTAGGGGAAGCCCGTCGCAGCCTCGACCGCCTTTGGCGACGCCAGAAACACAGTAGAAAGCTTAAAGCTCGAATTGCCGATTTTACGCAGAAAGGGGCAGAGTACGCGGCCCAATTCGCCGTCTCCAACTGGGTAGATAGATGCAACACGGCCGCGCGACAATTGTCCAGCCGCAAAATGTGGCGTTTCTTTCGAGCTCTAATCGACCCAACCCAAACACAAACCGAAACACAAAAACATTTGCAACGAGCCATGTGCGCTTTCCCTGGCAACACGACTCAACTGGCACAGAAACTTAGGAACCAGTATCTGTGTACAACCCAAAACCCCGGTGGATCTGCGCGTACTCTTATGCAGGCAGAGCGAACACGGAGCTGGATCAACGTTTCCAGCTCTATGATCTGCGGGCGGCAATCATGAAAATGAAGCGGGAAACTGCGCCAGGAAGGAATAAAGTCACCGTCAAGCTTTTGATGAACTTTGCCCGACTTGGCATACCAGTCCCTCCTCGACTACATCAATGCAATTTGGCGCGGGGGCACCCCCCTGGCAATCGACTGGAAAACGGCTCTGGTCACTTTTATTCCTAAAGCAGGAAAACCAATTGACACAGATAACCTCCACCCAATCTCTCTCACCTCCTGTGTGGCCAAAAATAGAGACGATGGTGCGGGGTACGTTATCTGCATGTCTTGAACACGAACATGTCGTTGCGAGCACCATGTTCGGATTCCGCCCACACAGATCCGCACAGGATGTCCTCCTGCAACTCAATCGGGAAGTCCTTGACACCCTCGAATGCCCCCATAATGACCGGGTAGTACTCGCCTTGGATCTTTAAGGGGCATTTGACAATGTAACACGCGAGATCATACTCACTAACCTAAGCGAGACCGACTGTGGCGTCGACACATTCCGATACATATACTGATTTCTGATTGATCGTCAATACTACATCCGCATCCAAGATGGAGAGCATGGTCCTAATCTACTTGGCATGCGGGAAACCCCCCAAGGGGCGGTACTTTCCCCGATGCTCTTCAATCTGGCTATGATGTACTTGCCGTCCCAGCTGGGTGGGGTCGCCGGCGTGCCGCACGCCCTGTACGCCAATGACACCACTCTGTGGGCCACTCAGATCAGCACAGGGGACATTGAAACCAGCCTGCAAGCAGCGGCGACGATAGTAGACTGCTACGCCCGCTGCTGCGGTTTTCAATGCTCCCCTCAAAAATAAGAATTAGTGCAAGTCCGCCCCTCACAAAAGTGCATAAGTAAAATATCTTTCTCTTGAGAGTGGTCCCATACGCGAAGCTGATGCGATGCGGGTACTCGGACTCTACATCCACAAACAAAGACGGCATGACACTACATTGGCCAAACTCCGAAAGGTGGGGGACCAGGTGGGCCGCATGGTCCGCCGGGTTTCCAACAAACGCGGAGGGTTACGAAGCAAGGATACCTTGCGGCTGGAAAACGCCTTCGTTACCGATTGAATTCTCTATTTGACTCCTTATCTCCACCTGCGGAAACAAGAGGAGGATGCGCTTGAGGTCATCCTTCGCAAAATTATTAAGCCTCCCCATCACTACTTCAAACAGCCGGCTTATGGCCCTTCGGGTGGTGAATACTTTCCGGGAGCTCCGGGAGCTATTTTCTGCAAGTTGCATCCATGCCATTTCAAAGTGAGTTGTTCTGAATAACTGCTCTTTCTTATTGTGGTGTATTCATCTTTAAGCGGCAAATCGGTGTCAATATGAGGCAATGCAAGGGGAGAGACGTCGCTTACTGATCATAAATTTTAAACCTAATTTGATTTGAAGAATATTATTACTGAAGTTATCGATTCAATTATTGTAATGGGATAAAAATGTTGACACACACCCTTAAGACGGTTCATGAGTGAGAAGGAGCTAGCGCGCCCGTTAATTTTGTGAAAGCAGTCGCTGCTGGCAGCGGCTTGAACCCGATGCCACGCAGCTGCCAATTCTACCTCGGCATGGCTCGACGTAGCCGCCGGTGCGACGTCGCCGAACGCCTTTTGATCTGGGAGCAATCTTTGGGAAGGCAGTGGCCGCTGTACCGCGGGACGCGCTCCGCCTTAAGACGCGACAGCTGATCAATTAATGCCCAGGTACGCAGAATTGGTCTTTCTGTACTTAACATTCATAGATCCCCAGGAGTCCTCATGCCACACACACACACACACACACACACACACACACACACACACACACACACACACACACACACGCACACGCACACGCACACACACACACACACACACACGCACACGCACACACACACACACAGACACACAAAGCCTCCCGGAGTGTTTTAAACTATTTCGGGAAGCTTTCAAGTTCGCTCCGCAGTGTCTCTTGTTTTAGTAAAATTCAAGACCCTAATATCTGTATTCATTGAATGACTGCTTGCAAGGCCTTCAGTGCTTTCTTCCCTTTATTTATTACAATACCTTCGGGCCCCGGAGGGCGTCACAAACGGATGGAAATAAAGTCAAGTCATAATGCAGCGAAACGGAAATAGACTTTTCGCATACTTTTCCGGGAATGCCATTAAGGCTGCTCAGTTCCTTTTGGCAACGAAGGCACCTCCATTTGATTACCACAGAACTCAAGCAACGGCTGAGACGCACCAAAGCACACGTAGCTGACTGTCTTGCAAAGGTGCCATGAAAGTGAGGAGACCGAGTCGTTGTATTATGTCAGTTCAGGCATTCTTTTGTATATAGTTAGGTGGGTTAACTCATTATTTCCTTGCTGTAAAAATATCGCGTAAAACCACTACTTGGCACTTGCGCTGCTTGCTTCCTTGTCAATTCTTTATTCCTCGCCCCTGTGTGCACTTCCCGGGGTGAGACCCCAGCACTAATCAGCCTAAGCACTGTACATCAGCAAAAGCCTAACATTACTTGCGCGCCCTCGCCGCATGAGCTCAAAGAAAACAAATGATTTGAAAGGGTGCTTGTGCACAACTAAGACAGTGGATGGAATTCACGGCGGACGTCGCGGTCGCGAAATGGCGGACCGCTGGCAGCGCAAAAGACTGCCTGTCCAACCGAAGCGATCTCGTGCAGCCCGCCGTCACTTCTTCTTTCTTATCGTTTTCCTAGGTGGCACCAGGCGCGGCCGTCATGGTTCGCTACTACTGCCCCGTGAACGAATCTATGGCGAGGGCAAGAGGAGCGGGCCGTAGTAGGTCTTAAGGCGCCTGACGTGGGCAGTTTCGCGGCCACGATGGCGTAAGTGTGAAGAAGGGTTAAGCGGCTCCACACTAATTGGCAGGTAACGTTCGCTGGCCTGGTATTCTATAAGATAAGGGGCCTGGTATTCTGTGCGAAATTTTGAAGGCAGTCCGGGTGGTGTGGCTGGAGCCCAGAGCCGGACTAGAGATCGCGCCGGAAGGACGTGTTGCCGCTGATTTCATCGTGGGGATGCTTTTCGTCGCCTTGGGATTCCGAGTTAAAAGAACGCGCCAACTGAAGACATTCCTCGGCATGCTTTGCAACTTCTGAGAGGGTTGTCCACACGCAGACTTCATGAGTATAAGGTAAGTTGGTGTCCATAGTAGACGACGGTATACGCGCATACAACAGGAAGAAAGGGGTAAAGCCGGTGGTTGACTGCGTGGCGGTTTTGTACGCGTAAGTCACGAAAGGAAGGACAGTGCCCCATTGGTGTGATCGTTGCGACTTCTACTGCCGGGTGCGAAAGTGGCGTACTCCAAGCGGGGTGCGAAGGAGCAACGGAAAACAAGGGAGCCTTGATGCCCGCTCGCCTCAGCTTTCAGGGTGGGGACGCCCTTTGTACCACCCCGTGCCGCCGTTTCTTCCTCGCAGCGGCATGTTGGGACCCTTGCGCCGGTCGCGTACTGCGTGCTATGCGTGTGGCTTGGTTTGTATGTGGTTTCGTGTTGGCTGTAATAGTGCGAGTGAACTGCAAATAGGCGGTTCATAGTTGTCTCTCTCGTGGCAGTAATATTCTGGCACTTAGGAGAGTGTTTATGCACGCTGAAATCACTCAGACTATTCGGCAATCAAAAAGTTATGACGGACTGCTGTGTTCCCCAGCCGCCGGCTGCCCTGAAAAAGGATAGCGGTTATTTGGTCTTCCTTGATAGTGATGACAGACTATATTAGGGTCACCGAATTCCACAAAATTATGCTACTTTTATTGTTTTGAACGTAAGGGCTGTTCAGAAGGCCACAAGTTCCTCGGTCATGCAAGCAGCGCGCAGGATGTCCTGCCAAATATAATATTTTAAATTAACTTTTCGAACATTGTCTGCGGTGCATTTGTCTCATTACTGCACCACATGTGAAGAATTGCGTGTGGTGATGGAATTTTTTTTTTCAAATGGTTCGTTGGCTCACTGCTCTGTAGTGAAAAGCTCTACACATCTGAAACCAAATGGTCATATTTCTGAACTGCTTCCCTTAGTGGCTTGTACAGCAGCAAAGTAACGCAGACGGCTGCGTTTGCCTCTAGACTGTGCTGACTGCACGTAGATTGATGATGCGGTGCGACGACGACTTGCTAGGTCGTCGGGGCAAAGTAGCTTTACTGGAGGACAGATTTAACCAAATAATTTCTGCCGAGTGGTACTATCTCGACGAGAAAATGGCAGCGCTAAAGCATGCAACCACAGAAGGAGAAAGAACAGGACACAAGCGCTGTGTCCTTATCTTTCTTCTGCTGTGGTTGCATGCACTGCTATATTTCTTGGATTCAAAATGCACCAACTATAGCCCAAAAAGAATTCTTGGTGAAGTTGCTTGTCGATTTTAGGTAGTACATGAAAAGAACGGAGTGAGTGGCAAGACAGAAAGGGCAGTGCGGTTGTCGATTTTCTTCTTTTTTAAGCCCGTCAACTGTTTCCTTGAAAGTTTTTAGAATTTCACACGTTTTTAAAATGCCTTATTCGACAAATTCCTCTCGGCTTCCCCTACATCATCTGTTATATTCATGATGACAGTTGGGTCGGCTTTATCAGCTGGTTTAATTACGTCCTGGCGCCAAAAATAAACCTTCTAGAGCTTTTTTTTCGCTTAGCGATAGGCTCCTGCGAAATGCTTTTTGGTGTGTATAAGCCTCTAACACGTCCCTCTGTACTGCCGCAGTGTACCGTATTTGCAAAAATCCCGGCCGGAGCGGGTTTGCAGCCGAGCGAGGCAGCTGCTGTCTTTGACGCTGATCGCTACTCCTTGGGTGAGAGTGTAAACTGGCTGACGCAAGCCTGTGCCATCGCTCAGTCTTACATGTTGTTGCTGAGGCTGTAGAAGGAAAAGTGCATGGGCCTGCCTATTGGCTCGGGCTGAGTCACAATCCCTGCCAAGTGCAGACAGAGGAGAGTTGAGAGACGTGAGAGGAGAGATTAGACGAGTATTTGTAGGGGCTGAAAAAGGCTGCAATAATGCACCGGACTTAAACCCGGAAATGAGAGAAAAAAAAAGAAAAAAAACGCAAGAGAAAGGAAGGGAGGTGGGAATGAAAAAAGAAAGGGAGAAAGGGTGATGTAGTGGAGGGATCCGGGATCATCTCGGCCATCTGGGGATATTTATCGTGCACTGGGGGCTGTGCGATGTCAGTGCACGTTAAATATCCCCGGTGGTTGAAGTTGTTCTGCAGACGACCACTAAGACACATTTTTCTCTTTCTTCTTTCACTCCCACCTTCCTCCCTTCCCTTATGGCATGGTTCAGGCATGTTCAGGTGTCCACCGAGATATGTGAGACAGATACTGCGCCATTTCGTTTCCTCAAAAAACCAATTAAAAAAAAAAACTGCGTACAAAACTGGCACCTACGCGTTTAGCGTGCACCGAATCACAGTCCAGAAGGGTGTCCAGTCGGCGCACTTCGGAGGCATTTTTAAGGCGAAAGCCTTTAATGTCTCATTGTTGTAAGCAGCAGTTGTCGACAGAAATGTCACGCTTTTCAATTGGTCGAAACGGTCGTGACGTCACAGTGCGTGAATTTCAAACGGGGCCAATTGTACTTCTAGTAACCATGCAACCAATTGAAGGGATCGTATTGTCACGTTGTAGTGACGGCCGTCCAGTGGTCAGGAAGACACCAGAAAGACTTGCAAACGAAGATCTTTATTTGGGCTGACTTGCGCCCGCAAAAGAACTGAATCACTCGGTGGCGGCGTGGTGGTGGTGGTGAAAACTTTTAATTTCTGAAATAGAGTTTGGGAGCCACAGAGTGGCCACGCTACATGGTCGGCGTCCCTAGTCCGGGACACCGCATGACAATGCCCCGTCTCTAGCCCGTTTCACCAGAGCCCTTTGGGACTCAAGCGAGGAGCAGTTGAGAAGGGCAGTCTCCCATGCCTCTCTGGAAGGGGTAGGGGAAGGGGGGAGGTGGGGATTTTGAGTACATGCCCACACCATGTGGAAGATATCACAGGTCTCCCCACAGTGTGGGCATCGCCCATCCGTGTTAGGATCGTAATGCTTTAAGATTGCAGGACAGAGTAGAGTACCTGTCTGCAGGCGCCTTAAAGTTCGCTCCTCCGTCTTACTCAGCCCCTTTGCAGGGGCCGGGAAAAGGCGGTGGATGTCGCTATAATGCGTTATAATTTCCTTGAATCGCAGCAGCGGCTGGTTAGTCTCCGAGCCAGAAGAGCTGGGATGAGGAGCCCGGTGAGTAAGCGCTCGGGCAGCCGCGTCAGCGGCCTCATTACCTCGTAAGCCCTGGTGGCCAGGAGCCCAAATGATTCTTTTGGGTGTTGGATCAGTGGCAGTCCGTCTTAGAATGCAAGCAGCTAAGGGGGAGATCTCCCCTGCCAAGTAATGATCACATGCTTTTCGGGAGTCCGTAATGATGATTCTCGAATTGGCGTGGGCGGCAGCAAGCGCTATCGCTACTTCCTCGGCTCGCATTGAATTCGGGGCTCGAAAAGAGAGTCCATCAACGTGCATTTCCTGGTGAACGACAGCGGCCGTGTAAAATCCCGTGGGCGATGGGCCTGCTACGTCTACATAATATACACCGGGTCGGGAGCCGTGTTGTCTCTCAAGAGCCCGAGCCCGCGCTTGTCGCCTGTTTACGTGCATGTCGGTGTCCATGTTACGGGGGAGCGGGGAGACCCAGAGCATATGGCGCCACAGTACTGGGATACGCTCCGCCTCCTCTGGAGTGCAGTCGTGTTGGATGTCGGTGGCGGCGTTAGCAACAAGCGTGCTCGTCAATCGTCGAACTACGAATGACCGCCGCTCGCGGCATCGCTCAATTTAAAGCCGGCAAGGAAACTTCCAGATAACCGGTCAAGATCATCTACAGTAATCTGGAAAAACCTCGATACAGCCTTTCATGGCTGCGATCAACCGAGATTAGTCTGGCCGCTTCTCGCGTCACGAAAAGGAGTGATAACGACCCTTTCCTGCAGCCTTGAGCGTGAACGAGCAAACACTACAATGATACGTGGCAGTATAGTGATGCTCCAAGTGGGACTGAGCTTAGTTAATTCCTTAATTACCTAATTAACTTTTCTAGTCAGGCCATATATATAAATAAAACTGAGTAGGAAATTGGTCAAGCTCGGGAATCGAACCCCGGTCTTCGGCGTGCGAGGCGAGCATGCTATCAACTCCGCCATGCCAGCTTTTTTTTTCTTTATTGCCTGGCTTTGGCGCATGACATTGCACAACAGAAATACACATAACGCTATATACATACGACACTGTCGTGGGCAGCGAGCACGAGACTGGCTTCGTCAGCTTAAAATTCCCGCAACATACACAACGGCTCTAGTCTTGAGAGCCACTCGGGAGGCTCCGCAGCTGCTTTTTGGATTGCAAGAAACCAGTCCATGCTGTCCCGAAAATAAATTCGGGCCGGTCGTGCGTCTTTGTCACAATGGTAGCCTGCCATTCTGGAGCGCCATATACAGTGGAGGCCCAAGAGCATTATGGGATTAAAAGGTGCCCCATCCTCATTATCAGTGCTTAAATAGCGAATTCCGTGCGCCTCAAGTGGTAGCTCTTTCTTTATGGTCCTTTGTAACACGTCCCAAAAATAAACCCCTTCCCAGCAATGCAAAGAAAACATGGTCTATTGTTTCAGGCTGTTTACAAATTAAGCAGTTCGAATCTCCCCACGGTAAAAATAAATCCTTTCCCTCTAGAAACTTTTTAACTGGTAACGTCCCGGTGTGTAACTTAAAAAAGAAAGTCTTTACTCCTGGTGGCACCTGCATTTTCTTCACCCTTTTTAAAACATCCCCTCCCGGGCCTCCACTGTACAAGGCCCTGTACATGGGCTCTGGGAAAACAATATCACAAAGATCATTGTACAACTTTCTTCTTTTACTTTTCCACAAATAATCGGTGGAAAAACGTGCTGAAAGAAACCGAACGCTTGCTACAATCTCTTTGTAGTAACCAAAAGTTCCACCAGAGAGCTCTTCTGTGGATACCACAAACTCCGGCACCAATCGCCGCAGCTTCACTTGGCACGCTACCACGCTACCACTCCGCCATGCCAGCTCGACGGTTCGGAATGAACAAAGGCGCGTCTAGTGAATACGGTGTCTTCGCTCACTCCCATCCTCCTCCCTTTCCTCCTGGCGAGGTTTAGGTGTCCACCGAGGTATGAGAGACAGATACATTTCCTTTCCTCAAAAACCAATTTACCGACGAGCGAGGCGTAGAACCAAATGGGCGATGGCGTTCTATGGACTCCCTGGCAGCGTTGCAAGACGCTGTCGCGTTCCACTCTTAGAGGCGAAGCTTAACATCTTAACCACACATCAGTGACCACACTTCAGGTCAAAAAATTGCCCCCCTGAATTTTGACGGCTGTCCATCGAGATATGCGAGACAGTTACTGCGTAATTTCCTTTCCTCAAATACAATTCTCATTTTCTTCATTACGGGTCCTCTTTGTCTTCTTTCACTCCTACTTCCTCCCTTCCTCTACGGTGCGGTTCAGGTGTCCACCGAGATGACAGAGAATTACTGCGCAATTTCCTTTCCTCAAAAAGCGTGGCGTACAAAGGGCAAGGCATCGCGCCGAACGGGTGGTGGCGTTCCGTGGACTCCCTGGAAGCGCTACAACACGCTGTCGCGTTCCACTCCTAAAGGCGATACTTAAGCGTAATTAATTAGCAGTTAATTAGTATTAAGATATTAATCAGTAATTGAGCATTAATTAGTGATTTGCCATCACTCAGTAATTAGTACTCAATTATATGTGACGCCACAAGTGCCACAGAAGCAGCGAAAGTGGTGCGGAAAACGCTTTCGCCTGTACGCTCTTTAGACAGTCAAAGTGCCCCCTGAATTTTTTTCTATTTAACTTAAGGGGGGCGCTTTATGGCTTTAAAGGCAGGGACGAACAATTCGCCGAAAAACTCAAAGCAAGACAAAAGCACCAGGAATTTGAATTTGGAATAAAAGTAGAAAAGGTGAAGGCAAAAAAGGTGAAGGTATTCTCTGACAGTCAACATCGAGCTTTCGCGATCACATGACCACCCGCTCTCAACAGACCGCTACTCACATGTCACGCTTATTTCGTCGTTATCAGGTCGGCCACGCGGTCCCTAGTGCAGCTTTCAAGCCTTTAGTGGTGCTATTGAGGATAACTTAGTGAAATTACTGCAGTGCGCGGAATCCTGCGCTCCTCCGCAGTATAAGCAGCAAAAGCTGCCTCATAAAGCCGCAGGAGGAAGCGTTACACATCAGTAGTGTTGGGAGAAGCCACGGATGCAGCTGAGGCAGAGCCCCGTGACCTGACAACTGCGCTTGTGTGGGAGGCCGAACCCCAAATATGCGGGGAGCTGAACAAAGGACGAACGCATTCGAGGCGCTGACTGAAAATTTACGGCAGGACAAGACGCCCAAGAACTAGGAAAAACTTCGTACAAAATAAAGCGTGTCTTTAGCGAATTCAGAACCAAAGCCTAGCCATCACCCACAAATCCCTGCCAGCAGCACTCGAAACCAATGCAGCAATCAGAAGAGAGAGAAAACTTTTATTTGAATTGAGGAAGGTTGCTCGAGCAAGTTGCGTGGCACCCCTAGTCCAAGGCGCCACTGGCTTTAGCTGACTGACAGACTTGCTGAACCAACTTAAGTTGCTGATCAAGCGAGACCCTAGCAAGCAGAAAGGACCGGCACGGACACATTGTCGCATTAGCGCGGGTGCAACTTCCATCAATTATTTTCTCTGTGGAAGAAGCTGCACATTCTATCTCTACTTCATGCAAACATGCGTCCCGTTAAAATGTTTTCTGTCGTCGACGGTCACTTATAGGCTAGAAACTGAGGAGGACAGAAAATTATTTTTCAGCCTCTTGCTCTGGCACCCAAATTTCCAGAAGGATAACTTGGCTCAATGTTCCTAATTTCTAAATGTAGAAGAGGGGCTATGCAATAATTTATTTTGCGTATAAAACAAAACATTTATCCTGAAAAATATCACTCTAAAAATATTGCGCTTCAGTAATATCGTGCAAAAAGAGGGATGCACAAAATCAACTATGCATTAAAACTAAGCAAGCGAGCAATGTGAAAGCGCAAGCATCATTGCGCACAATATATCGAATGGAGTATCTCTTCATTAGCATTCTTTTTGCTTGGCAAGAGGAAACAAGGAAAGTAAAGATTTCGTTCACAAATAGGCTTTATTGCTACGCCGCCGTGAACATGGTTTCGTGCATCGGTGTTATCCCAGTTGACTGGGCAACATGCACCTCATATTTCCCATGGGGCCTGCAGGCATGGTCGGGCCGCACACACATTTTACACTGGGGTCATTGCCGCATGGATCGCCTTTCTTGGCAGCCAAAGAGCACTGAATGAAAGGCAAAAACGAATTGTTACACATTTGAGGACGGCAGAATAGACAGCCACAACTTTCTTTCCCCAGAACTATACTTTCAGAGTTATGCCAAAATACATAAAATACATTTTCTGTACAGTAAGTGCAACGCTTTGAGTAAACTAGGCCTTGAGAGTAGTTTCGAGTTTATCACTCTACCTGTCACTGCTTGTAGGGAAATATGAGAGACCAACATTAAGATATGTCCAGATTAGAACCCGCATTATGGTCCAATCTGAAGAGTGACTTCAAGTTTGCAAGATAAGAGAGAACTTCGGACAGAATTAGTCAGCGTAAAATGTTGAAGAACTTCAAGGTACCAAACAATGAATTTTAAGCACCCATTTTTTTTCGGCATAGCGGAAACCTTGCTCGCTCAAATGCTTTATTGTGCAACCGTTTTGTTGGAAACGGTGCAGAATATTTTTACCGGGAATTTTGTAATCGGTGCATCCACCGGTTCTTATGTATCACGATGCTGAAAACCGCGATCGCGAAGCGCAACGGCGATTGCATGTCGGCAAAAGCTGTGTAACAAAAAGTAATTTAAATCACCGGCCAGACAGCGTTGAGATATTTTTGCCGCAGTATAGCGACCATTTTGATTTCCATACGCAAAGCTGTTGCGGCACAGTTATGCACGTCTTACCGACGAAAGTTTCAATGTACCGTGAATACCACTCTAAGAAACTCAAAACACTGTGGCGCCATCTAGTACCAAACGCTAAAAGTACGCAACAGAAAATATGAATGGAGCGTTGCTTTTTATCGAAGAGCGAACTTCAGGGAGCGTAAACAATAATCGACCATGACGAACACTTCTGAAAGAAAAAGATACTGTGAATTTAAGAGACACGTTAGATTTTAACGATGTATGGATACGTGGAGGGCTACACTGATAACTTTGGGTTTCAGCGCAATATGGACTTTTATGCGATTTTCAAGCCTTTATGCGTGCCACTGCGCAGGTCATCATCTTATTGGTGTTCAAGCGGCAGAGGTCCGGTGAACCACCATAGCCTAAACAGAATCCTTCAGAAATGCTTCCGGCGATTGTCTGGCCTATGAGACTTCCATCTGTTGTGCTTGCTTCTCTATTGGCGACCTTGCTGGCTCTTGCTGCGGCGGCTAAACAGGGGCGTAGAGGTAGTATCCGGAATCCGGATGGGAGGTTACAGAGCCTTAGCCCTGTGATCTGCACTGCGCAGGGTTCTAATCTAATCTAATGGTTCAGCGTATTAGCCGCGTAGGGTTCTAATCTAATCTAATGGTAGCGTATTAGACTCTAAATATGTTTTAATAGCCGCCATCATCTTCGTGATTTACAGCACCTTTCATATAAGCTTTTCACGGACGAGTTTTGTTTCCTGTACTGCATTGATGTCATCATCATCATCATCAGCCTGACTACACCCACTGCAGGGCAAATGCCTCTCCCATGTCTCTCCAATCAACCATGTCGTTTGTCAGTTGCCGCCACTGTATCCCCGCAAACTTCCTAATCTCATCCGCCCACCTAACTTTCTGCCGTCCCCTGCTACGTTTTCTTTCTTTTGGAATCCACTCCGTTACCCTTAAGGACCAGCGGTTCTCCTGCCTTCGCATTACATGCCCTGCCCAAGCCCATTTCTTCCTCTTGATTTCAACTAAGATGTCATTAACCCGCGTTTATTCCCTCACCCACTCCGCCCTCTTCCGATCTCTTAACGTTACACCTATCATTTTCCTTTTCATAGCTCGCTGCGTTCTTAACTTAAGCTGAACCCTCTTTGTTAGCCTCCACGTTTCTGTACTGCATTGATGTAAGGCAGCTAGAAGGTTGCTGGTTTCTGAGACGGGATCGCCTTTCGCACTGGTGACTTCTGCTGGTGTGTTGGCGAAGGGGGCTCGTAACACGTACCACTTCGCGCCAATAGAAGCGAAGTGTTGTTTCCGTTCATTTCCGTTGCACTACAGCAAACTTTGGCATTTTATTTGTTTTCTTTGCTTTACGTTGATATAGAATACACCGGTGTTTTAGCAGCCACTTGTGTGTTACCCTTCAAGCTTAAACGTGTTTTTCAGCCTATATTTTCTGTACCAGAAGCACGCCAAACATATTCGGCTCTATGAGGTTTCAATAGGGGTTTTCATCAACCTACAGTCTCTAACCAAGCGGGGACCACAGTTTCTGTGGAATTGTACGCTTTCTGTGGAATTGTACGCCCTAAATTCCATCAAGAGAATCTGGTTCCTGCACTAAGGACGTGTCGGTAGCCGGTTTCCTGACACTGAAACATTGAGGTGCAGGCCCTTCACGACGTGGTAGGCTGGCTTCATCTGACGGAACCTGTCGACTCTGCCAGGCTGGTGTCATGGCGTCGAGTTCTTTCAATGTGCGGACAATGTGCTTCAAAGAAAGGAGCAGGATGTTGCAGAGTCCTCGAACATTGCAAACTTTCTGTGTATCTATTCATTACAACAATGGTAGCTCTTGCGATCGGATTTTGCTTTCGTCTTGTAGCCGGACCAGGATTCGTTTGGTGTCGAGTTCTGCCGCCGAAACCTATGAAACCCCTATGAAAACACATATGAGGGGTTGACGCCTATAAGCTATTGTTAATAAAAAATTCTGCAGCCATCTCAACTACCAGCCTAAAAGAGAAAGCATAACACTTTTCGCTCCGAGTAGTTAAAAAGGCTCAGACGTCCTCCTCGCACGCGCTGTTGGTCTTTCCTGCTAGATTTTATTGAGAAAATAAAGGGCTTTTTTATTGACCTTCATATCTCATTGTCGCTCTTAGAAGCAAGTACGGTGGGTGTTAGACTGTCTATCCACAGTTGAAGATATTTAACGATTTTTATACATGAGAGAGAGAGAGAGAAACAGAAGGATGGAAAGGCAGGGAGGTTAACCAGGCGATGCCCAGTAGGCTACTCTACACTTGTGGAGGGGAAGAAATGGTGAAAAAAAAAGGGAAAAGAGCGCCAACAAAACGGCTGACTCTGCAACGTGCGAGCGGTGCGGTTGCGTTGAAACGATCGAGCTCTTCCTCTGTGACTGCCCTCGTTTTGAGCGAGCGAGAGCGCGCCTTCCTGGCTCCTTTTCTCCGCCGCTTGGACTCGCGTCCTCTAATAGAATCCAACGTTCTGGGGCCATGAGAAAAATCTTCCTCATAAAGGAAAGCGGTGAATGCGCTCCTGAGGTTCTTAAAGGACTCGGCGTTGTGTTGCGGTCTATAAACTTTAAGCTTTAAGTGCGCACCCTCTGTCCCCTTGTCATAGTGGTCAATTTTCAAACATGTATTTAGAAGCAGTGTACGAAGGAACTAAACGCACTTACCCACTCGTCGCATCTGAGGTCCGCCGTGTGCAGAATAAAACTCGGTTTGGCTCTGAAAATAAAAAAAATCTCATATTAAGCCTATGGAGCCATAAATCACTAAACAAACGGGTGTTTGTTTTTAGTAATCATAGAAAATTGCACTTCTTTAGAACACTTGTGCAGAGAGGGAATATTGTCTTCTCAAATCGGCCTACTTATTTGCAGTACGATGAAAATCTGTCCAATCGAGTGTCTTTATCTGATTTTGCATTGAATACAGCGGCACGTGGAAGCATATACACAGTGATAGAAAATATGTTTTTTTCTTGTTCACCCAGAGCGTGATTCCATTATATTTTTACCCAGCGAGAATCCCAAAATGGCAGGCCTCCGATTTAAATCGTTCAAGTAGAAATTACGTATCATAGTTCTGGAATATGAGCTAACATGGGTAGCGTGGATGCGGCCTCGGTCACGTAAGGTGACTGTGTAAAGACGAAGAAAAATAAATCCGTGAAAAATACAAAAGCAATAAACCAAATATTAAAAGATCTCGCTTCAAGGGTCGTCGCGGTTTCTCTTTGTCTGTTACTTTGCAACATTGCATGAAGTCATGCCGGCACACTGCAGCCTTACGATGGAGCCGTTTCTGCGAAAATTTTCCAACACTCTGCCCAAGGGAGATGCTTACAGTAATAAAAAAAACCAAATAAGTGGCAGAGAATGTGCATTTCCGCTATGATGGTGCCGAGGAGCGCCAAACGAATAAAATGTGTGGGAAGATCTACTTACCCGAATGAAAGCTGAAGTAATCAGCAGTTACAAGCACAAGCGCATCGCCATAAGTATACACTATTATATAGCTCAATTTCAAGGAAGAAGTGTGTTTAGTAACACGCTAGCATACATACTAGGCTGTCGAACTAGAGGTCTTTCGTGGGTAAGTAAACAGGAACAGTACTTGGAATACAGAATGCGTCATCGAAAGTAGAGATTTCTTTTGAACGCATGTTTTTCATATTCAGGGTTAATCTCTTTGTGCGGCATGTTAGAATGCGCAAGAGAAGTTGGGAAGTCGTTCTGCGGATATATAGTGACAAGTGACTCGCTCCGCACTGACAAAGTACTGCCTGATACTTGCTCAGCTCTACTACTGCGTCTTTTGCGCTGTCAGTATATGGTTCCGGATTGGAGAGTCAGTAAAAATTATAAGATCTCATTCTTACTCTATGGCTACAACGAAAGCCAGAAGGATGCACCCGAAGAGCACTGCGGTCTTCATCTCAGGAGATCTTCCGAATGCTTGCGCTGACGATCCAGGACGCCTGCCCAGTCGCTCTCTAGTGGTCGTATTTATACTCCATGTGGGCGCCATGGCGCAATGTTGTCCTTTTTTCAGTTCTTTTCTTCCAGCGTAACAGAGGAATTGAGTGACCGTTTTCTTTTTGTTTTATTTTTTATGGAGAGCAGCAATAAGACTAAATAAAAATAAGAGCGAACATTAACATCAGACACTAATTGATTTCCTTCATACGTGCATGAATTCATTACCCGTTTTTTGGAGATAATTGTCATTATTTAAAAAGTAATTTCCAAGAACACGATTATAGAGACAAGTGAAATGCGAACCATGAATATTCAATTTATTTGCTTTCGGGTGCAACCGAAAGCCCACTGCATCTTATTCTAAACGGCATAGCAGTCAGTGAACGCACTAAATTTTTTGTTACTAGCCTGACGCACGATATTATTTACATAGTTCATGTTTTATGATGCTCGAACTAAAGATTTCAGATATTCTTGCGCAGGCACTTTTCATATACAAAAATTCGAAAGGAAGGTTGGCAGCAACTATTTTTGTATATAGTTTACAATATATTTACTAAAATTTTCGCGGTCCATAAGGCTTCTAAACAATCAGAATGATCACTTTTGATGTGGGGCTGCAACATATGTGCTAAATGAGACATATTCTGCTTAAAAAATTTATTTTAGTGTGTTTACAAGAGTTCGGTTTTTCTGCTTTAGTGATTTTCCTAATATTTCTGTAAAAATTATTTCTAGGTAGAGTGAATGTTCCACATGAAAGCGTTCGTCTACATTTCCTTTCTCGAATGCCCAGAAGCCAACATCACATTACAGAATTGATTCCATCTACAGCCGCCGCGGTGGCTCAGTGGTCATGGTGCTCGGCTGCTGACCCGAAAGACCCGGGTTCGATCCCGGCCGCGGGGGCTGAATTTCTTTGGAGGAGAAATTCCAGATTGTCGTATACTGTGCGATGTCAGTGCACGGTAAAGAACCCCAGGTGGTCGAAATTTCCAGAGCCCTCCACTACGGCGTCTCTCATAGCCTCAGTGGCTTTGGGACGTTAAACCCCATAAACCAAACCAAACCAAACCAAACCAAACCAAACCGATATTATCTACTCATTAAAAACGCGTTTCTTGAAAGCAAATTTCTGCACCGCCGTGAGCGGCCAATGTCAAACAGCTGCGCTCGAAAAGTTAAACTAGAATTATACCGTCATAACCAAGAAAACGTGGTTTGGTTTAGTTCAAGGGGTTTAACGTCCCAAAGCGACTAAGGCTATGAGAGACGCCGTAGTGGAGGGCTCCGGAAATTTCGACCACCTGGGGTTCTTTATAACGTCCACTGACATCGCACAGCAGACGGGCCTCTAGAATTTCTCTTCCAAAGAAATTCACCCGCCGTAGCCGGGATCGAACCCGCGTCTTTCGGGTCAGCAGCCGAGCACCATAACCACTGAGCCACTGCGGCGGCAATCAAGGAAACGTATTGCCTCAGAGTTTTGAAGATTCTGAAATCATCCTCTACTTTTCAAAACAGCTCGTATATCTATGCGACTGCTCAGCAGGTGGTGGTCGCGGTTCCCTCAAGAGACCTAAACTATATCTTAGGCCATAAAAAAAGAAAATCCAGTTTTCGTTCTAAGGATTAAGAGTGGCTCATCGGGGCTCTCGGACCTCATTAGTGGCAAAACTGACGAGTGGTCCAATAGGGTCGTTACTAAAGCGCTTACTCAAACTACCAATTCATTAGGAACTATCTACAATCCAGCCAAAAAATATAATGAACCAATATATTAGATTCGTCATTCCTTTATTAAATGAGCAGCTTGAGTGCTACCTTTCCTCAAAATAAGCAGGTGACCTGAAGTTTATTCATGCTCTACATTAATCTGGTCTCCGAGTGGAAGTGTGACAAATAATTGTCTCGTTGCTGTTACGGCCCGGTCTTGTGATTGGCGTTACCGCGAAGGACGATGACGACGATTTTCGTTGCAGAAACAAAAAAAAACTTTATACATATGAGATAAGCATAGATGGTACAAGAAGGCTTAAATCTGCTACCACGCCGAAATGCAATACCCTAAAACCGATAACTTCAGAAATTCCCCCGTACATACAAGCTAAAATTTTATTTGGAAAAAGAAAGACGTGTTTGCTTACTTATGACAGGGAAAGATGAGTTCTCAAATTTTTACCCACCGGCAACTATCGATAAGAAAATAGCTGCTCTACTGGTCAAACTATAAATAAAAGGTATTTTTTTTAAGCAAAAAGATAGCAATGGCTACCATATTAAAGCGTATCCATGCTGTCCATAACCTCAGCTAAGGGAATTTTCTTTCAGGCCGTTTTACTCTCTGAGTACTCCATGTAGGCATGGCAGAAAATTGGAAGATTTCATTACAGACGATCTTTTTTAAGAGTGGCTTTAAACGGCGCAGTGTAAAATTGTGCAATATTTCCTGGTGCACACAATAGCAGTGCTTCCGTGTTTAGACAGAAAAAGAGTCAAGATACGGCGGTCGTCGAGGAACTCCACCACTTTTGGTCACTTGAGCGCGAAAACAGGCTTCGAGAACGGTTATGGCCTCGCTATCGACTGAGACCGAAGAACATGAAGTTTAAAGCACTGTGTTTCTACCTTACGTCTGGTTTCAAGGTCAGGGTGACTAGCATCAGCCTGCAACACAGTGGTACCGGTAAATTAAGAATGCCCCTGAACATCACCCAGGTTACCGTCCAGGTTACGGGCTTCTTAAATAATTCTATTTTATTTATATATTTTAAGGCGTGAAACTGTTCGTGTATTTTCTAGCTTGGGCCTCACAGGAGCCAGGAATTAAAGGACCTTCTGGCTGTCAGGAATGCCAAATATGAAGTTTCTCTTTGTATGAGTCAATTTATACTCATTCGCAAACACTTTTGGCGCAAGGCACAGACCAAAGGAAAAAAGGAGTGGGGAAGGTTCAAAGTAAAAAAACGCGGCAAAACATTTATTCTTTCGGAATCAACTGCGCTACCTGCTTTTAAAAATGACTTGCCCTTTGTCATTGCTAAGCACGAAACACTGAGTGAAAGCACAGTTTTTTTTTCAGATGGACACCACAGCTACCTGCCTGAAAGCCCGATTGACGAATTCAAAGCAAAAGTTTGAATTTGCAGGAAATATGATTCACTTGATATGAATGCGCCCGTATCACAAGGCCTTGAATTTCTGATACTCAAGATGGAGGAAATTCTCTAATGGATGCTTGAAAATTAATATTTATTTTGTTCTGAGTGCTACAACTTCTGAACATAACGGAACAATAGGATCAAGAAAGTAATCCATCAAGCAAGTTGTCCTAAAGCTTTTCATTCGCCCTGTCCTACGTAGATTTCAATCAGAGCCAGTACGATTAAAAAAATGTCGCTTTTTGAAGACCTTTTATTTCAGAATTAGAAGTGGTTGTGCCAAGAACCTCTCAGATATGGAGTTCAACCAAAAAAGTGTGAAATGGGATCGAAGACGAATTTTTGACACCCTGAAACAACGAAACATTTAGTCCAAATCATTCTAGGGGGAATTACGTGAACTAGTAGGGGAATAACTTGTCATTTTACATAGTGACTTGTCACCCTTTCGGGGTGCCACAATACTCCAATGCCATGGTCCAGGGTCGTGGAGTGCAACTGTGGCAGGGAATGGAACTGCAGCAGTAAAGCATTGCCAATGATTTCCAATACAGACGGCTTTTATAAGCGTGAATGTTTGTTAGGTTAATCAGTTCATCCTTTACGGCGCCTTCCGGGTACTATCAAGGGCCTTTGTGGAGGACACCAATCACATGATTCACTCGAGTAGAAACAATTGAGATATGTTCTAATACGCTCTTTTTGCAACTTAAAGCACCTAGATAATAAAAAAACGCCCCAGAAATGCTTCTTTCCCCGGCGATGAGGGCATCATTTGAATTCACGATGTCTCAAAAGATTGTCATCAAATTATCATGTGTTTTTTTTCTGCTCGAAGAAAAAAGGCCTCCCACGAATGGCAACACGAAAAGGTTAAAACATAGCTTGTGAGGGTGCGCATCTGCACGTGGGAGGTGCTTTCGCTCCGTAGCCAGTATTTATCACCGAATGCACCGTACCCTTGTTAGATATATTTCTGCTCGAATCTCGATTTCTGCCCCTTCGTTTCTAGCCAATTTTGAATTTATAAAAAAACTTATCACCCTGCCTCTGCATCTACGTGTGCTTCTACTCTTTATACATCAAATGCACATCTTATATCTTGTAAACTCAGAATTCATTTGCAGAATTCTGGACTTTCTGGTTTGGATTATTGGGGTTTAACGTCCCGAATCAACTCAGGCTATGAGGGACGCCGCAGTGAAGGGCTCCGGAAATTTCGACCACCTGGGTTCTTTCTCGTGCACTCACATCGCTAGCACACGGGCCTCTGGAATTTCACCTTCATCGAAATTCAGCCGCCGCGGCCGGGGTCGAACCCGCGTCTTTCGGGTCAGCAGCCGAGCGCCATAACCACTGAGCCTCCGCGGCGGGGCTCTAGACTTTCTGTCTTGGCATAGCTAGGTGCTTAACCCAACGTGAAAATGCGTAGATTGTGCGGATATTGCGGGTATTTAATTATGAGAATACCTCCACGCTTCAAGTCAGCAAGGTCCAGCGGTTTCATTCGATTGGACTCGGCGTGTGATCGATCTCCTCCGCTGATCTCGCGATGCAAAAAATAGTGTATTTGGTAAAAACGCATTAAATAAACTTGGCACTGCTCTTGCTTTATGGAAGCAAATTGGTGCCCATGAAAGTTTACCGCGCTTTGCTCCAAATTGCTGTTAGTGAGCCGGTCCTTGCCGCGTCGAAAATAAGCTAACCTCAGCTGTCCGCCTTTCATTTTGGCAACTTTATAGCGTACTGGATACAGCACAACACAGGTATATAGCGTACTGGATACAGCACAACACAGGTACTAGCAGCAGTGTATTCTCTGCCTCTGTCACACCTGCTTCTATTTCTTTTCATGCATCACCTGCTTATTGTTTATATTCTGCATCTCCTCAAAAAGATAAAAATATGTGAGGTGCAACCTCAGTGCATTCAAATGAAAAATATAAATATTCAAGGAAACTCTAGCCATGATGCGAAAGATATGATGCGTTTTCTAAGCAACTATTCGAAAACATTGCATGGGTTGTAAAAAATTTGCAGATGCAAGGCAAAATGCCATGAAAAAGTTCAGTTTCCCTGTCACGTGGTGACGTGAGGAAACATTTGATGATGATGATATCGCATTTCTTGATGAACTGTGTTCGGACTCGCAAACAATCACCTTACTCAACGGCGCAACAAGAAGCTTAACTATTTATTAGCACATGAATAAACAAGAAGAAACAAGCCAAGAGAAAAGTGTTTACAACATGACTGAACCGTTGATTCCACGGACTTGTGAAGAGGAAGGAACCATATATGTTCATTTGATATTCATAGTTATGACCAGCAATCCTAATATTGCTAGAAAATTAGGAAATCGGATATAAAAACTAACGTATTATCCTGCAGATGGTGGCAGCGATGTTTTGCGTTATATTTTCTAGAATAGGCGGAGCGGTTGGCTATCTGTATCAATACCAAAGACTTTACGTTCAGCTCTTGCAAACGCACATTGCAACATCTGCTCACTCGGCCAATTTGGTACCGTCCACATGAGAGAGGAATTTTCTTAAGTAACATTCCACCGCTGCTTGCGCTGGCATCTCGTGTTGTTCGCGTAGCAGTGTGATTTTCGGGTTAGCTTCGGGGGCAGCTCAACTTGCACAAACTCAAAAGCTTCTTAGGCGCCGTAACAACAGCTTGATGAGACTAGGTCGCCCTAGCTGTTAAGATTTGAGACATAATCTGTGGCCCCTACGAAGCTTTTGAATTTGTGCAAGCTGAACTGCCTCAAGGAAACCCCCAAACAATATTCCACCATTAAACACAAAAATACCTTCGCCCACGAAGGTGGGACGTTGTATACGGTTTCATCTGACATGTGCAACATTTGTACTACGCAGGCCAAAGGGGCAGTTGTTTGAATGCACGTGAATGTGCGTACAGCAGAAAAGTCAGTAACATTAAGAACTGAGCATATGACATTGTAAAATTACGAACCGAAAACATTTCGCTTTGCTTAAAACTGCACCTCAAAAATTTAGGCAAGGTGGCGCTCTTCAGCTCCCCGATTCAATTAGTGTGCCATGCAATCGAACCTTCAATACAAATTTTACGCAGACCTAAATTCTATAATCATTTTCACGACCCTGGACCATGGCATTGGAGTATTGTGGCACCCTGAAAGGGTGACAAGTCACTATGTAAAATGGCAAGTTATTACCCTATTAGTTCACGTAATTCCCCCACGAATGATTTGGACTAAATTTTTCGTTGTTTAAGGGTGTCAAAGATTCGTCTTGGATCCTATTTTCCACTTTTTTCGTTGAACTCCATATCTGAGAGCTTCTTGGCACAACGACTTCTAATTCTGAAATAAAAGGTCTTCAGAAAGCGATATTTTTTAAACTCGTACTGCCTCTGATTGAAATCTAAGTAAGACAGGGCGAATGAAAAGCTTTAGGACAACTTGCTTGATGGATTACTTTCTTGCTCCTATTGTTCCGTTATGTTCAGAAGTTGTAGCACTTAGAAAAAAATAAATATTAATTTTCAAGCACGCATTAGAGAATTTCTTCCATGTTGACTATCGGAAATTCAAGGCCTTGTGATACGGGTGCATTCATATCAAGTGAATCATATTTCATACAAACTCAAACTTTCGCTTTGAATTCCTCAATCGTGCTTTTCAGGCAGGTACCTGTGGTGTCTATCTGAAAAAAAATAGTGTGCTTTCACTCAGTGTTTCGTGCTTAGCAAAGCCAAAGCGCGTCATTTTTTAAGTACCGCAGTTGTTTCCGAACGAATAAATATTTTGGTGCGTTTTTTAACTTTGAACATTCCCCACTCCTTTTTCCTTTGGTCTGTGCCTTGCGCCAAAAGTGCTTGCGAATGAATATAAATTGACTCATACAAAGAGTAACTTAATATTTGGCATTCCTGACAGCCAGAATTTCCTTTAATTTCTGGCTTCTGTGAGGCCCAATCTAGAAAACACACGAACAGTTTCAAGCCTTAAAATACATTAATAAAATAGAACAATTTAAGAAGCCCGTAACCTGGACGGTAACCTGGATGATGTTTAAGGGGCATTCTTAATATACCGGTACGACTGCGTTTCAGGCTAATGCTAGTCACCCTGACCTTGAAGCCACACATAAGGTAGAAACACAGTGCTTTAAACGTGAAGTTCTTCGTTCTCAGTGGATAGCGAGGTGATAACCGTTCTCGAAGCCTGTTTTCACGCTAAAGTGACCAAAATTGGTGGAGTTCCTCGACCATTGCCGTATCTTGACTCTTTTTCTGTCTAAACACGGAAGCACTGCTATTGTTCGCACCGGGAAATTTTGCACAATTTTGACACTGCGCCATTCAAAGCCACTATTAAAAAGATCGTCTGTAATGAAATCTTGCAATTCTCTGCCATGCCTAAATGGAGTACTCAGAGAGTAAAGTGGGCTGAAAGAAAAATCCCTTAGCTGTGGTTATGGAGAGCGTGGATACGCTTTAATAAGGTAGGCAATGATATCTTTCTGCTTAAAAAAAACGTTTTATTTAGAGTTTGAACAGTAGAGCAGCTATTTTGTTATCGATATTTGCCGCTGGGTAAAAATTTGAGAACTCATCTTTTCCAGTCATAAGTAAGCAAATACGTCTATATTTTTCCAAACGAAATTTTAGGTCGTATGTGCGGAGGAATTTCTGAAGTTATGTGTGCAGGGTATTGCATTTCGGCGTGGTAGCAGATTGCAGCCCTCTTGTACCATCTATGCTTATCTCATATGTATAAAGTTTTTTTTTGTTTATACAATGAAAATTGTCGTCATCGTCCTTCGCGCTAATGCCAATCAGAAGACGGGGCCGTAACGGCAACGAGACAATTATTTGTCACACCTCCACTCGGAGACCAGATTAATGTAGAGCATGAATAAACTTTTGGTCACCTGCTTATTTTGAAGGAAGGCAGCGCTTAAGCTGGTCATTTAAGAAAGGAATGACTTCTAATATTTTGGTTCATTATGATATTTTTTGGCTGGATTGTAGATAGTTCTCAATGAATTGGTAGTTTGAGTAAGTACTTTAGTAGCGACCCATTTGAACCACTCATCAGTTTGGCCACTCCTTTGGCCACGCAGGAAAACCGAACTCTCGTAAATACACTAAAGTGAAGGGTTTTAAACAGGATATGTGCCATTTAGCACATATATTGCAGCCCCATATCAAGAGTGATCATTCTGATTGTTTAGACGCCTGATGGACCGCGAAAATTTGAGTAAATATATTGTAAACTATATACAAAAATAGTTGCTGCCAACCTTCCTTTCGGATTTTTGTATATGAAAAGTGCCTGCGCAAGAATATCTGAAATCTTTAGTTCGAGCGTCATAAAACATGAACTATGTAGATAACAGCGTACGTCAGCCTAGTAACAAAAATTTAGTGCGTGCACTGATTGCTATTCCGTTCAGAATAAGATGCAGTCGGCTTTCGGTTGCACCTTAAAGCATATAAATTGAATGTTCATGGTTCCCATTTCACTTCTCTCTATAATCGTGTTCTTGGAAATTACTTTTTAAATAATAAGGACAATCATCTCCAAAAAACGGGTAATGAATTCGTGCACGTATGAACGAAAGCAATTAGTGTCTGATGTTAATGTTCACTCTCATTTTGATTGAGTGTTATTTCTGCCGAAGTCCATAAAAAATAAAACAAAAAGTAAAGGTTCATTCAATTCCTCCGTTAAGCTGGAAGAAAAAAATTAAAAAAAATGACAAGATTGCGTCATGGCGCCTTCACGGAGTATAAATACGACTACTCGAAAGCGACTGGGTAGACGTCCTGGATCGTCAGCGCAAGCATTCGGAAGATCTGAGATGAAGTCCGCAGTGCTCTTCGGGTGCATCCTTCTGGCTATAGTTGTAGCCGCAGAGTAAGAAATAGATCTTATATTTTTTACTGACTCTACAATCCGGAACGAAATACCGACAGCGCAAAATGCGCAGTATAACTGCTTCGCAAGTATCAGGAAATACCTTGTCAGTGCAAAGCAAAGCACTTGCCACTTTATATATCAGGAGCACGTCTTCTGAAGTACAGCTTATGCATAGTAGCATACAGGACCGAGAAGGTGTTCAGCCTGAATATGGAGAACAAGCGTTCACAAAGAAATCTCTACTTTCGATGACGCATCGTGTGTTCTAAGTACTGTTGCTATTGACTTACCCACGTAAGACCATTACTTCTACAGCCTGGTAGCTATGCTAGCGTGTTACTAAACAGACTTATTCCTTGAAATTCCTTTTGTAGTTTTTAGGGGTTTATTTTTCTTCGTCTCTACATAGTCACCTTACGTGACCGAGGCCGCATACACGCTACCCATGTTAGTTCATATTTCAGAACATTTATGCGTAATTTCTACTTGAACAATTTAAAGGGGGGCCTGCCATTTTGGGATTCTCGCTGGGTAAAAAAAATAATGAAATGACGCTCTCGGTGAACAAGAAAAAAACGTATTTTCCATTACTGTGTATATGCCCCCGAAGTGCCCCTATATTCAAGGCAAAATTAGATAATCCCACTACATTCGACAGATTTTCATCGTACTGCAAATAAGCAGGCCGATGTGAGAAGACAATATTCCCTCTTTGTCCAAGTGTTCTAAAGAAGCGCAATTCTCTATGATCAGTAAACACAAACACCTGTTTGTTCAGTAATTTATGGCTCCATGGGCCTAATGTGAGATTTTTTTATCTTCAGATCCAAACCGAGATTTATTCTGCACACGGCGGACCTCAGATGCGACGCCTGGGTAAGTGCGTTTAGTTCCTACACTGCTTCTAAATACATGTTTGAAAATCGACCACTATGACAAGGGGACAGAAGGCGGGCACTTAAAGCTTAAAGTTTATAGACGGTAACACAACCCCGAGTCGTTTAAGAACCTCAGGTACGCATTCACCACTTTCCTTTGCGAGGAAGATTTTCCTCATGACCCCAGAAGCTTGGATTCTATTAGAGGACGCGAGTCCAAGGGGCGGAGAAAAGCAACAAGGACTGTGCGCTCTCGCTCAAAACGAGGGCAGTCACAGAGGAGGTGCCCTATCGTTTCAACGCAACCGCACCACTCACACGTTGCAGAGTCTGCCATTTTGTTGGCGCTCTTTTTCCTTTTTTTCCCATTGTTCCCCTCCCCATATGTAGAGTAGCCTACTGGCCATCGCCTGCCTAACTTCCCTGCCTTTCCATCCTTCTGTTTCTCTCTCTCTCTCATGTATGAAAACCGCTAAATATCTGCAACTGTGGATAGACAGTCCAACACCCACCGTACTTGCTTCTAAGAGCTACAATGAGACGTGAAGGTCAATGAAAGAGCCCTTTATTTTCTCAATAAAAAAAACTAGCAGGAAAGACCAGCAGCGCGTGCAAGGAGAACGTCTGAGCTTTTTTAAGTATGCGGTGCGAAAAGTGTTATGCTTTCTCTACTAGGCTGGCAGTTGAAATGGCTGCAGAATTTATTAACAGTAGCTGATAGGCGTCAACCCCTTATAGGTGTTTTCATAGGTGTTTCATAGGGTTCGGTGGCAGAACTCGACACCAAACGGATCCTGGTCCGGCTACAAGACTAAAGCAAAATCCCATCGCAAGAGCTACCATTGTTGTAATGAGTAGATACACCGAAAGTTTGCAATGTTCGAGGACTGCGCATCACCCTGCTCCTTTCTTCGAGGCACATTGCCCGCACAATGAAAGAACTCGACGCCATGACACCAGCCTGGCAGAGTCGACAGGTTCCGTCAGGTGAAGCCAGCCTACCACGTCGTGGAGGGCCTGCCCCTCAAGTGTCAGTGTCAGGAAATCGGCTACCCAAAAGGTCCTTAGTGGTCGAACCCAGTTCTTTTCATGGGATTTCGGGCATACGTACAATTCTACAGATAACGGAACAATTGAAGACATTTCTGGTCTACGCTTGGATAGCGAATGTATCTTGGTGAAAACCCGTATTCAAGCCTCATACAACCTGATTTCATTTGCCGTGCTTCTGGTACAGAATATATACGCTGCAAAACACGTTTAAGCTTGAAGGATAACACACCACAAGTGGCAGCTAAAACCCCTGTGTATTCCATATGAAAGTAAAGCAATGAAAACATAAAATATAAAAAGTTTGCATGAGTTTAGCGGAAATGAACGACAAACACACTTTCCTTCTATTGGCGCGAAGTGGTACGTGTTACTAGCCCCCTTCGCCAACACAGCAGCAGAAGTCACCAGTGTGAAAGACGATGCTGTCTCAGGAAACAGCAACGTTCTAGCTGCCTTACATCCATGCGGTACAGGAAACATAGCTCGTCGCTGAAAAGATTATGCGAGATGTGCTGTAAACCACGAAGAGTGTGGCGGCTAATAAAACATATTTAGAGGCTAATACGCTGAACCATTAGATTAGATTACAACCCTACGCGGCTAATACCAAGATCCATTATTTATTTATTTATTTATTTCAAATACCCCCATGGCACTGCGGGCATTATTGAGGGGAGTGGAACAAGAACAGATAAAAAAATGATTACAATGATGGCTTACCGGACTACACATGGTTCACTGCACTGAGTTATTACATATTTCAACAATTCGTAGAAACCTAGACGAAGAATAAAAAAAACGACAAAAGGGACCAAAAACCAACAAAACAAACTACAAATCAGCAACACAGAGTTCATGTGGCACTACTAACCGAACGGCACACATGTCATGAGCAAGAAAAGCAGGCACTCAACTTTTTCTTAAAATGCTCGACTTCGTCGGTGAGTGCCACATCTGCTGGCAAGTGATTCCACTCGGATGAAGTGGTTGGAATGAAATAATTTTGGCGAGCGGTAGTGTGACAAGGTGGAACGCCCACTTTAGATTTGATTAGATTAGAACCGTACGCAGTGCACATCACAGAGCTGAGACTCCGTAACCTCTCATCCGGATACTCCTTCTACGCCCCTGTTAAGCCTCCGCAGCAGAGCCAGCAAGGTCGCCGTTCAAGCAGGCGCAACATTTGTTAGGTTGGGGCGACCCAAAAGGAAATAAAAATAATACGCCCCCGCCTGCACCAGATAGAAGTCTCATAGGGGCAGATTGAGACGCCGGATGCACTTCTTAAGCTTCCCATTTAGGCGATGGTGGCCCCCCCTTTGAACGCCAAAATATGATGACATTCGCAGTGGCACTTATTTATTAAGGCATGAACATCGCATAAAATTCTATCTTGCGCTGAAACCCAAAGTTATCACTATGGCCCCCCGCGTGTCAGTACATCGTTAAAATATAACGTACAGAGGGCAAAACGCATGTCTAGAACACGTTCTGAGCGTGTTTCGGGCTGATCACGCGATAACTACCGATAAGATTTGGTTAATTATAGTCTGGATGTAAACATGTGCAGTTAAACTCATAGAATTTAGTCGTCAATTTTTGCCTTCTTGGTCTGAGCAGCTTTGGGAGCGACGGAAAACACAGTTTGGTTGTTCTAGGCATGTGTTTTGCCCTCTGTACGTGTCATAAATTCACAGTATCTTTTTCTTTCAGAAGTGTTCGTCATGTTTTAGTATAGTTTACGATCCCTCCAGTTCGCCCATCGGTGGAAACCAACGCTCCAATCACATTTTCTGCCACGTGCATTTAGCTTTCGGCGCTATATGGCGCAACAGTGTTTTGAGTTTCTTAGAGCTGCAGTCACGGTACTATAAAACTTTCGTCGGCGAGGCCTACATAACTGTGCCGCAACACAACAGCTTTAGGTGTGGAAACTAAAATGGGCGCTACACTCTGGTAAAAATATCTCAGCGCTGTCTGGCGGGTGAAATTTACATCACTTTTTGTTACACAACTTTTGCCGACATGTTATCTCCGTCGCGCTTGCAGTTCGCGGTTTTCAGCATCGGGATACAGGAAAACGGGTGGATGCACCAATTTAAAAATTCTGGGTAAAAATATTCTACGTCGTTTTCAACAAAACCACGGCGGAATAAAGCACTTCAGCCAGCAAGCTTCCCGCTGTGCCGAAAAAAAATGGGTGCTTAAAATCTGGACATATCTTATTGTTAGTCTTTCATATGTCCCTACAAACAGTGACAGCCAGAGTGATCAACTCGAGACTAGGATCAAGGCCTAGTTCACTCACGCTTCCTGGAGGAAAAATTTATTTATTGTATCTTCGCATAACTGCCTGCAAATATAGTTCTGGGGGGAAAAAATGTGTGCTGTCTGTTCTGCGGTCTTCAGATGTGTAACAATTCGTTTTTGCCTTTCATTTAGTGTCCTTTGGGTGTCAAAAGAGGCGATCCATGCGGCGAAGACCCCACTGTGAATTGTGTGTGCGGCCCGACCATGCCCGAAGGTCCCAACGGAAACATGAGATGCATGTTGCCCAGTCAACTGGGATAAGACTGATGCGCGAAGCCATATTCACGGCGGCATCAAAATAAAGCCCATTTGTGAACGAAATTTTTACTTTTCTTGTTTCCTCGTGCAAAGCGAAAGGAATCGTAATGAACAGATATTACTCTAACGAAGACAGGACCGGCACAGATCACAGTTTCAGCGAAGTTCAGCGCACAGCAGAGAACTCACAAGATGGCTGTCCGAACCACACACGCACTTCGTCTTTGTCCACCGGCACACGCACACTTCGTCTTCATCGTCGGCGCGCTCCCATGAGCACGCGCCAATACTAACAAAAAGATACTCAATTTTACTTAAAACACACAGTTATTTATGGTTGCTCGAATACTTTAGTAGAACAAGCAAAAAATCCTCAACAAAAGTGCACCTCCACCAGATGTCACGTAGTGGTGTCTGAAGTCCGGAGAGCAGGAAGACAGCGAAAATTGCTTCAATACAAAACTCTTTACTTGGGCTGACTTGCGCCCGCAAAGAACTGAATCACTCGGCGGCGGCGTAGCAACAAGCGTGCTCGGTGGTCATCGAACCGAATGCCAGCCGCTCTCGGCCGTTTTCATTTAAATGCTGATAGCGAACTTTCGAGATAAAGCATGGAAAGTTACGATAACGCTCTGGAACAATATAGAATCGGCTCGACCTTGATGCAATCAATCGAGATAAATGTTGGCGTACCTTGCATCACAAAAAGAAAGATAAAGTGGCGAGCCAGCAGCTTTGAAGAATAGAAAAAAAGCAATCACTACAAGATTTGCGGCAATATCTTAGTAGGATGTATGCAAGAAAATAGAGATGGAGAAGAAATATTTATTTGCATTTTCAGGGGCAGGACGTCTCAACAACAGGTCTTCTAAATGTAGCACTAGTATATCATTTGCATATAAAGTTACCTTTTTTAATTGTGTTGCTATCTCAAATATCACAACGTAGAAGCCCGTTATCATTAACGGCGACACGTCTTGTGAGTCAGTACGTGCCCTCATGGGATTGCTCAAATTAGTTGGTTTATTGGTTTATTGGTGTTTAATGTCCCAAAGCAACTCAGGCTATGAGGGACGCCGTAGTGAAGGGCTCCGGAAATTTCGACCACCTGGGGTTCTTTAACGTGCACTGACATCGCACAGCACACGGGCCTCTAGAATTTCGCCTCCATCGAAATTCA